>NC_079216.1:19432676-19576318 GCF_029633865.1 Lampris incognitus | reverse complement strand
GCAAAAAGTGATGGAATAAGGCTGAAAGAAAGCAAGAAAGAGAGAGCGTGAGAGAGACAGAGAGAGAGATCCCAACATCTAAAGTCCATTTCATGGACAACCATTTTTCTTTCCAACAGAGGCTTTTAAATTTTTTGAATTTTTTTTTTTACTGTGGTTACTTATGATCATGGGACAAATGCAGGAAGAATGACAACATAATTGTGATGCTGACATGAAAACCACTGGGAAACGTTAAGGGCAAGAGGGGAAACATAGTACTTCCTTGTGATGTGTCTCCAATTAACCAACCTCTTTGGGCTCCGTCCAATAATATTTCCATCCATACCAAAGGGGGGAAGTATCCCTCAACCCTTATGTAAAAATCTCCCTGTCACCCTTTTTCGGGTGGTGTTTGTCTTCCTCAAGCTTGGGTCCTCTACCAGAAGCCTGGGAGTTTGAGGGTTCTGTACAGTATCTTAGCTGTTCCTAGGACCACACTCTTCTGGACAGAGACCTCAGATGGTGTTCTTGGAATCTGCTGGAGCCACTCTCCCAGTTAGGGGGGGGTCATAGCCCCTAGTGGTCCTATTACCCACTGGGACTACTGTGGCTTTCACCTTCCACATCCCATCTAGTTCTTCCTTCAGCCCTTGGTATTTCTCTAGCTTCTCGTGCTCTTTCTTCCTGGTGTTGCCGTCGCTCGGGATTGCTACGAATTAGCCTTATTTCTTAAAGTAATCAGCATCAGTTTCTTGAAACGAGGAAAAACGAAAACCGCTATAACACCTTAAAGGCCCTGAACACTTGCTTCCTAAATCCACTTCTTAGCATAGGGACTTGCATGAACATATTGACTGCAAAAGGAGCGGTACATTTACTAGTTATTCCCGATGAGAAATTTTTCCACATGCGCTTTCTCTGTTCTCCTTTCACTGGTTTGAGTTGGGTGGGGTTATGTAGAAAGTTCCTGACATCAGGTAATTCCGTGTTTTCTAATGTACTCATCACAATTAGACACTTGACATCATGTACAATTTCTTTACGTACAGTGGATAAAAGTTTACACACATGTTAGAATTGCAGGTTTTTGTGATGTAAAAAATGAAACCAAGATAAATCATATCAGAACGTTTTCCATCCTTAAATTATAACCTATAAAAATAAAGTGAAAATCAATCAGAAACATTTTTTGGGGAAAAAAAAGAAAGCTACAAACATACATTAACCTGGTTGCATAAGTGTGCACACCCTTTTATTATAGGGGATGTGGCTGTTTTCAGAATTAACCAGTCACATTCAAACTCGTGTTAAATAATAGTTAGCAGGGACAGACTGGGACTAAATGATGGCCCTGGACTTTTTTTTTTACCCAAACCAGCCCATCACAACCAGTCTGCGGATACTATACCACCCCTGCCCCATCGACGCACATACAAACACACCAGCCCGTAATACCACCACTTCTAAGCGTAATGCATGGATATGCTAGGCTACTGTAACACTAATGCAGAACTATTGTAAGAGCAAGTGAAAGGTTTGTCACCAGCAGGCCCCACACACACACACGCAGCAACATCAGCATAAGATGCAATTGTATACCCAGCAAAAACTAAAACCAGTAAACAATTATATTGAAATATGCAGTAGGCTACTACAATCCAAAATTATAAGTTAGCTTACTTTAGATGAACACAGCAGAAAACAATGGGCTTGGTGTTGAACACTGAAATTATTTCATTATAGTCCAACGAATCAGTCAGTTCTTTCCAAGGAGAGCAGGGACAAAGAGTTCAGTCTGTATGTCATCATTGATGCCCTGATATCAGTTTTTATTCGACTGACAGTTTGAAAAGACACTTTCAACAGTACAGCTACTGATGGGGAAAGGTCTGAATTAGCAGCCATGTATGTGTCATTAATACTTGGCACTTGTTGAGACACTGGAGCAGCAATAGGTGTCTGGGAATGATGACTGAACTCGAGCTGAATTCTCTTCTCCCTACTGGGAGGACGTCTTTTTGTGACTTAAGCAAACTACGTTGTTTCATCATTATTTTTATTCTAACCTACATTAAGAGCAGCTAGCTAGCAGAACGTAGCCTTCCTCTGTGCTGTACACTGAGGGAAAGAGGAGTGGCTGTTCACAATCTGGCATTTGCCAAATGCACTGCCACTCAAAATATCTGACCTATCATAGTCATATGGTAAACAAGAAGCTGGAAACACATTGTTTTACTGTTATTGGTCACGTAGTCAGATAACTGAAACAGAATTCATTGACTGCTATTCACTAGATGACCCAGCAAACAAGGAAGCCTTCTGATTGGGTGGGCCTGAGTGCCAAGTGGGTGGTAGTGGTAGTGGAGGGGTGTTGAGGGGGAGGATGTGGGCAGGTGCATAATCAAAGTGGGCATCGCTTTTGCTCTTGTTTTTGTATAATGGGCTTCTCAAGAAAAAAAAAGGGTGGCTCAAGCAGCCTACAGAGCTGTCTGTGGTAGTTGGTATACATCTGCCATCAATTAAAGTGACTGATTAACCTCAAATGAAGTTAAGCTGTTCCTGTAAGATTTCCCTGACATCTTTTTGGTTGCATCCAACTGCAAAAGCCATGGTCCACAAAGAGCTTACAATGCATGAACGGGATCTCATTGTTGAAAGGTATCGATCAGAAGAGAGGTACAAAATAATTTCCAAGGCATTAGATATACCATGGCACACAGTGAAGTCAATCATCAACAAGTGGAGAAAATATGGCACAGCAGTGACATTACCAAAAACAGAAGTCCCTCCAAAATTGATGAGAAGACAAGGAGAACGGGTCAGGGAGGCTGCCAAGAGGCCTACTGCAACATTAAAGGAGCTGCAGGAATTTCTGGTAAGTACTGGTTGCTCCCTACATGTGATAACAACCATCCGTACTCTTCGTACGTCTGGATAGGGTGGCAAGACGGAAGCCGTTTCACACGGAAAAAACAAAATATCCAAGCCGAAAGTGGATGAGTTTAAATACTTGAGGTCAGCTGTTCAAAGTAACGGGGAGTGTGGAAGAGAGGTGAAGAAGAGAGTGCAGGCAGTATGGAGAAGAGTGTCAGGAGTGATTTGTGACAGAAGGGTACCAGCAAGAGTTAAAGGGAAGGTTTACAGGATGGTTGTGAGACCAGCTACGTTCTATGGTTTGGAGACGGTGGCACTGATGAAAAGACAGGAGGTGGAGCTAGAGGTGGCAGAGTTGAAGATGCTAAGATTTTCATTGGGAGTGACAAAGGACAGGATTAGGAACGATTATATTAGAGGGACAGCTCAGGTTGGATGGTTTGTAGACAAAGCAAGAGAGGCAAGATTGAGATGGCTTGGACATGTGTGGAGGAGAGATGCTGGGTATATTGGGAGAAGGATGCTGAATATGGAGCTGCCAGGGAAGAGGAAAAGAGGAAGGCCAAAGGAGAGGTTTATGAATGTGGTGAGAGAGGACATGCAGGTGGCTGGTGTGACAGAGGAAGATACAGAGGACAGGAAGAGATGGAAACTGATGATCTGCTGTGGCGACCCCTAACGGGAGCAGCCAAAAGTAGTAGAAGAGACGCGCAACCAGGTTATTCTAAGTTTTGTATTTTTCTTTTTTTAACCTATAAGGTTTCGGCTTTTTTTTTTTTTACTTGAATTTTATAGGTTGCAATTCGACATTAAAGGGGTTTCTCACATGATTTTTCTTGGTTTCATTTTTTTACATCACAAAAAGCTGCCCTTTTAACAGGGGTGTGTAGACTTTTTACATCAACTGTACATTCCAGTGAGACAGTTGCATCATTGATATGCAAAAAAAGATAATAAATGTGCACACGTCATAAAATGCAAGAAACATTACAAACCCAAGGTTACTAAAATGAGATGTAGAAAGATGAAAGCCAACATGACGCTTGGAGTTACTGGTTTGGATCCGCCTAATGTTAAACGTAATGAAATGAAGACAACTGACATGAAGGAAAGAATAAATTAATTAATAAAGATAACTAATATGTGGGAAAGATGCAAACACACTTTACTCTGTCGTACACAACAACCAACAGGGATGTCCCAAAGAAAACACAAGTCTCCGACGTCATGTATCTTAGATAGCTACTGTTAGCTTGGCTGCCATGAGCTTTAAACTCCCCTTTCAGTGGGCGTGATTTTTTTCGTACCCGTTTTGCGGGAACTCTGCCTCTGATTGGCTAGTACTCGTTGAGAGAGCGTTCACCTGGATTCCGGGAAGACCCGCCCCTACTCTATTTCTGATTGGCTAACCCTATCCCTAACCCCACCCTAACCTTAACCAACCTAATCGACGGAGGCAACGAGTACTAGCCAATCAGAGGCAGAGTTCCCGGAAAACGGGTACGAAAAAAATCACGTTTTCAGTGGACAGTGGAGTTAAAGGAAGTTGTTCCTATTCTGGCGGAAATGAAGGACCGCCGGTTAATCCCCCAGAAAGTTAGTGTTGCCGTTACAAACACGCATGGCTGCCCCATGTGGATCCTACCTACCTGACGCTGCCGGTGCTAGCAGACCACTAAGTGGCTCTCACTGACCACCATGTTGTCAGGTTGATCGTTTACGTTGCCAGCGAGATGCCACTGCCAGTCATGTGATCAGACCACGCCCACACAGTCCAGACTGGAAGATCAGTTTTTTGAGCACGCTTATTAATTAAAGGTGTTTGTTTTTTTTTCTTTCATTGAATCTTTGGTTAATGCCGTTTAAGTTGTACCTCTGATATATCAAGATTTTGTGCGCGTCCGGGTAGCGTAGCGGTCTATTCCGTTGCCTGCCAACACGGCGATCTCTGGTTCGAATCCCCGTGTTACCTCCAGCTTGGTCGGGCGTCCCTACAGACACAATTGGCCGTGTCTGCGGGAGGGAAGCCGGATGTGGGTATGTGTCCTGGTCGCTGCACTAGCGCCTCCTCTGGTTGATTGGGGTGCCTGTTCGGGGGTAGCGTGATCCTCCCACGCACTACGTCCCCCCTGGCGAAACTCCTCACCGTGAGGTGAAAGAAGTGGCTGGCGAGTCCACATGTGTCGGAGGAGACGTTGTAGACTGCAGCCCTCCCCGGATCGATAGAGAGGGTGGAGCAGCGACCGGGACGGCTTGGAAGAGTGGGGTAATTAAAAAAAAATCTATATATATAGATATATATCAACATTTTTGAAATTCAATTTGAACCAAGTTGTAATTGGCTTTAATAGCATTATGATGAGTCAAGAGTTTGTAATTTTGTACTTTTATGCTATGAAACCAAACATGATTCACTCAACCAGTAAGAAAAAAAAGAAGAAAAGAAACACTTTTTGGTGCACAGAGCTGATGCAGTATAGCTATCAAAGAAGAGTGATCTGTAGTTAAAGACAAATCAAGGGACAGGAACACTTCAGTTCATACTGAGGAGGAAGTCAGAGGAGAAACTTCTGTCTTCTGCGTGTTTTGCTTTAATTCTCTATCAATGAATTTATCACATGAAGGCTCATGAAATCAAAGAGTAACGTACAGTTACACAGGCAAAATAAATCCAGATCTGAAGGCACAGACCAATGCAGTGTGTGCCGGTCTTGTTCAACTCGATATTAAGACACCCTGTGACCTCAACCATTCACACTCTTCATTCTCGCCTCCTGCACCCCCCCCCCCCTTGTCTGTGTTGTCAGGGTGAAGGACAGCCTCCCTCTGTGACTGGTCGAGGCTGTGTAATTAACATGGAGCTATCAGGTAAACAGTGAGAGCTGGCCTGGCAGGCCTCTGATTAAAGGCATGGGCGGTGGCTCACAACACCCTGCTGGCCAATAAACACCACTAATGGCATCAGGACTCCTGCCCCGGCACCCTGAGCCCGGGCGCCAGGGCTAGAGGACATCGAGGACGGCGGTTATTAGATGGAGCATGATATGCTGCAATACCAGCAAGAAATATGAACGTTAGATACCTTCCTTATCTTTTCTTTGTATTACTAGGTCTGTTCATCTGAGCTTGTTTTACACATACTTTTACAAAATAGGACATTGAAGAAGAGGGATTATTTGGTGGAAGATGCCTGCTCATAATGGGACCAAGGATGTCAGTCATAGCTGAGTTATCCTTAAGATTCGCTACCTTGATAAAAGTCTTTCAAGTCCTGTTTTCTGTGTTAGCTCCTTCACACTAAGAAAATCAAGTACCAGTGGGTACAAATGCTTGTCGCTGGGGCAGTACCTTTCTGAAGTACAATAATGTACCCATGTAATTGTACTTCATTGTCTTTTAAGTTCCTTTTGTTACCTTTCAGCTAATGGAAAGATACATATCTGATCCTTCAAAGTACAATGTTGTACCCCTGTTGCTGTAATGTACCTATGAGCACCGAAGTGTACCTCTTCTGTACCTCAATTTCTGAGAGTGATGGCACCATAGACAACGTATGTTGTAGCCAACACTAATTTAAAGGTACAATCCTTCATGGCCTGGTAGCCTGTCCAGGGTGTCTCCCCGCCTGCCGCCCACTGACTGCTGGGATAGGCTCCAGCATCCCTCCGACCCTGAGAGCAGGATAAACAGTTCAGATAATGGATGGATGAATGGAATCCTTCATTCAAATGTAAACAAAGGGGCCAACCCACCATCAAAATACAGGAATCTGCTATCATTCCCAAATTGATGTACAGTCTCTTAATGTGGGCTAACACTAAATAACTACTAAATCTGAGTTTGTAATGTCTTCTGATAATGTAAAAGTTTTGCTCCCATTAGTAATGTATGTAAACATCAGAGTAGAATAGGCCCATATTTTCAGTTACAAAAGACACAAAGTGTTTATTTTCAATGGATAGCTCAAACTCGAGTCGTCTGATCTAGTCTAGTCTGGTCATTCTAAAACGGTCAAAACGACTTCCTTAGAACGACCAAGGCCGTCATTTTGACCGTTTTGGATTTTCAAAGTTTAATAACTGGAAAAAAAGATACAGACCTGCTGCTGCACCCCGAATGCTCCTAAAATTGCTTATATTTGTATTAAAATTAGATTTAGATCAATTGCACAATTCTACGACCATGAACCGTCAAAAAGACAGCTCGTAATTTGCGCGTGATCGTGCGCGTCATGTCACTATTTCTGACGCGTGTTGGTCGCATCATTTCCTTCGCGAAGTTCATCGCTCGAAAAAAAAAATAGCGTTCTCCAGTGCAGAGAAATAGTCTAAATTTGATTTTTGATTGTTGCCAACATGTCTGGATACAGACGCCGTTACAGACGCACCATGACTACCACCGAGGCGTTGCAGTATTTACAGGCGTTGGACAGCGGCCCTTTTAAATTGTTTGAAAAATAGTATTAAAGTTGTTAAAATGTTAATTTTGGTGTCATTCGTTTCTTAACAGACATACTCATGCATTACTATCTCAATTGGGTATTTATCTCGACAAAATATAGAGTTTAAAAACCACGGGCGGTCAAAACGTGGTCGTTCTTGTAGTTTTTAAGTTCCGGTCGTTTTTTGGGACTGTGTCAGTATTTATTTTCAGTTCTTTTTTTTGACATTTCACATTTTATAGGCCTTGTTACCTTTGGTAGATTATCAATATGTTTTTTCCGTTTTGTTTTTTAGGTAATATTTTCACTTTTTCAGTTTTGCTATTCAAGTTCGACCATGTCTTTCTGAAGTTTAAATTGTGTAAAAATAGTGTTCTAGTTGTTAAAATGTTCATTTTGATGTCAGTTAGTTTCATAGCAGACAAACTAACATATGCAATGCATTAATATCTCAACTGGGTATTTATCTTGACAGACTCTAGAGTTTAAAAACCAGCCGTCATTTTGACCGCCCATTGTCGTTTTAGGTAGAAGTGAAATCCCGGTCGTTCTAGTTATGTATGACAATATAGCTCACTTTTTATATGGTCAAATAAATCGGCATGGATATTTAACCAACAGGGTAAGATTGTGATCCAGAAATTGTTTATTAATTTGATGTACTGTATATTATAGTCGACTGTGGCAGCTGAGCGTTGGTAACAATGGTGATCAGGTAACCATGGTGGGGGGGGGGAAGTGAAACTTACCACACGTGGTCAGCGGCACTCTTCCTCACCACACATCCGTTCAGAATCATTCTTGTTGGATGACAAGCTAAACAGATGTCAGCCTATTCACAGGTTGTGCTACAAGTGAAAATATATTAAAAGTCGAGTGCTCCTTGGATTTAAATTGATTTTTAACCTTACGACGCTGACTCCTAAAAACACGCTAGCCGGCTAAATTCCCTGCACAGGTAGGGAGAGAGATGGGGAGGGGAAGAGAAAGTGCATCGTTAAGTCAATGGAAAACAGCTGAACGTTAATAAGAGTTGAGATGAAAATGATGACAGCACAGGAAAGAGAGTCTCTTCTTAGCCAAACACACTCCTCCTTTCTTTCTTTCTTTCTTTCTTTCTTTCTTTCTTTATCTCCCTCCCTGAAGTCTCTGTTCCACCGGGTGCAGATGGACCCTCTGGAGAAGGCCTGGCTGAGGAGCTCGGCTCTGGGGAACATCTCTGCACAGCACCAGCTCCTCGCCCAGGACCCAAGTCTAGCCTTGAAGAAGGTAAATGACTTTACACAATGACACCTCCCTCCTCCATCTAAGAATGAACCCTGCTTACTAAGAACTCGTTTCAAAATGGGGGTATTCAGCATGTGAAATGTCTAAAGCTCTTGGAAAATTGTTTGACAGTAAAGGAAAAAATTGAGAGAAAATTAAGTTGGTTTTAAAAGGATCACTTAAATCCTTGCTTGATGAAAATGAATATGGCACCCTTACAAATAACTCCCCTATAATCTATAGACTGTTGAATGGTAAAGGTCATGTAATAATGTTTTCCCAGAATGCAGTCTGAAACCTAGTATGTAGATTTACACTATCTGACCCTCTGTCAGTTACAGTGAGTAAGCAGTTGGGGATTTGCATGGCTCAAGGATGCAATGGCAGTTTATGTGAAGGTCTTTCTAGTTACTCTGCCTTCATGCAGCTTGGTTAACAGGGAACGTTATGGCCTAATTTGAGTTGTTTTTTTTTTATTTGGAGATACTTTATTGATCCATGTGGGGAAATTCAGCTCTGCATTTAACCCATCCTAGCTGTGTAGCTAGGAGCAGTGGGCGGCTGCCGTGCAGCACCCAGGGACCAACTCCGGTTCTTCTTAACGCTGCTTTGTTCAGGGGCACAGACAGGAGTATTAGCCCTAACATGCATGTCTTTTTGATGGTGGGGGAAACCGGACCCCCGGAGAAAACCCACCACAGAAACGGGGAGAACATGCAAACTGCACACAGAGGACGACCTGGGATGACCCCCAAGGTTGGACAACCCCAGGGTTCGAACCCAGGACCTTCTTGCTGTGAGGCGACAGCGCTAACCACTGGGCAACTGTGCCACGTTATGGGTGGACCAGTTTAGCACAGTAAAGCTAACTTTAGCTAGCTTGACCTATGTTTTTTTTCCAATTCTTAAACACGCACACACACACACCCAGACGTACACCCATGCACCTACCTAAACATATGCAAAGAATGTGTCTTCCCCTCTTTTCTCTCAGATACAAAAACATGCCTGAATTGGACATTTATTTTTCCCCTCTCTATCACACACACACACAACACATATAATCTCTATATCGCTCTTTTTTATCTCTCCCATTCAAACCCTCTAACTCCCTCTCCCATTCTCATACACACACACACACACACACACACACACACACGCACACACATGTGGGCACAGAGGCAGCTTGATCTCTGATGACACCCCGCACTCGTCTAGAATCAGATAAGAGAGCCCCTGTTGATGAAGGTTGATGAGCATCTAAGCCAGGCCATTGAGATCAGAAGACAAAACTGGACAGCAAAGGTTAGCCCGGGAACCTTATCGGTCAATCACATTTAGCATCGTCACTTTGTTATGAGCTGAAGAGCGGCAGACCTCCTCAAACATGTCTGGCTGCCGTGTCCTCACCTCCTCAGACAACAGTGCCGCTGTCAACTCATTCCACCTCCAGGAAGCAGCCAGATGGGAGAGTTGATATCGTTGACCTTGTTTGTATGATGCTGAGATTAAAAAGAAGAATGTGGGTGAAGATTTGTTAGTGGTTCTGGTTATTTGGTTCGGGCCTGGTCGAGTTCCTCGCTGGTTAGTTTTGCTATAACATCGCAGATAAATGTAAGAAGATTACAGCAGTTTTGCCTTGATGACATTGGCTTAGAAACAATAACATCTTAAAAGTTCATACGAACACACTTGGCGGTATAAAAAACATACCAGGACCACCGAGCAAGTGGGATGTTCACACAATGGACAGTAGACCTAGCATAGTTTTCTATCTACTTTTAACGTTAATGATTTTATAGCTATTTGTATTTGATACTATTATCTATTATGCAGCATGGTGGCCCAGTGGTTAGCGCTGTCGCCTCACAGCAAAAAGATCCTGAGTTCGAACCCTGGGGTTGTCCAACCTTGGGGGTCATCCCAGGTCCTTTCTGTGTTTGCATGTGTCTGCGGTGGGTTTTCTGCGGGGGCTCCGGTTTCCGCTACCATCAAAAAGACATGCATGTTAGGGTTAATACTCCTGTCTATGTCCTTGAGCAAGGCAATGGAAAGAAGAACTGGAGTTGGCTCCCGGGTTCTGCGCAGCAGCTGCCCGCTGCGCCTAGCTACACAACTAGGATGGGTTAAATGCTGAGAGGAATTTCCCCATGGGGGAGTAATAAAGTATAACAAAATCAGAAATAAAAAAAGCTACAATCTAAGTTGTAGGAGGAAAGTCTGATGCTTTGTGTTAAAACATAACTTTTAACTCTTCCTCCCCTTTGCCCTCGTGAGGATTTCGTCACTGTAAGTACACCATAGTATGACATTATTGACAGTCAGGGGTATCTGCAGATACTCCGAACTATTTTTTCCCCTACTTGCCTGGGTGATGCAGGCCTGTGACTGGAAGGTTGCCGGTTCGATCCCCGGACTGTCAGGAAAATGTGGGCAGAAGGAATGAATGAACAGTGCCCTCCCCTTCCTCAATACCCATGGCTGATGTGCCCTTGAGCAAGGCACTTAACCCCCAACCAGCTGCTCCAGCGGAGCTACTCAGTGTCCACCAGTGAAGACTGGGGTTGTGCGGGGCAGCTCCCAGGTGTGAATGTGTGGAACAGTGTGAATGTGCAGCAGGGCATTGCTGAAAAAGAGCACACATGCTCAGCACAATACCCTGGGTAAACAAAGGTTAAACAAAAACAAAAAACAAAACAAGCATAGTCAGTGTGCAGAAATAGGCCTATATTCCAGTGCAATGTTGCAGAGACAAACTGGCAGCTAATGAAGCTCACATGGGCCCGGGTAGTTGTGCAATAGACAATACATAAAGCTTTTCATTGATCTGCTCAACTCTGTTTCTCCTGCATCAGAACGTTAAACATAGTATACATACAGTATATATACCATAGATATGTACAGTACCAGCACCCATACCGCATACATGTACATCTCCCCACAAAACAGATGTTGGGCTAAACATTAAAATAAGATATGGAGAGAAGTAAAAGTACATTTGAAAATAAATTAAACAGTGATTGACTGTAGATCTAAAGCAGGTTGTTCCAAAGTATAGAGGACATCCACCCAAATGTCCAGTCTCTTTTTAATGTTGGTCCAGACTTTTCAACAGTAAGAAGTTGGATGATCTGAGTGATCCGATATGATCTGATGCCAGACCGCGTCATGCCTTGGAGGTAATCAATAAAATTGTGAAGGAGGGCAAGTACAGGCGTGATATGTGCTGAGGTTTTAGTCCTGGTCAGAAGTCCAAAGGCAGCGTTCTCTACTGTTGAAAGCCACACCAAGGTTTGCCCACGGAGACATCTAAACAGGACATTTACAGTAGTCAAGGCGGGACAACGTAAAAGCATGTACAAGACATGCAGACATACGCCCATGCACACACCTAAACATGTGCAAAGAGTCCAGCTCTCGGTATTCTCAAGAGCTGGGATTGGATCTTAGTTCAGCGATACTCCTCAGTTGATGATAGCAAGACTGAGCCGGCTTTTCCACAGTTTTCTAATCCATCTTCCTCTTCGTCACCTGGTGACTGATCCATACGTAAAGATGCAGCTGCATGGCACCTCTCACCATCCCTCCACCTATCTGTCGATGAGCCTGTGTTAATAACACTCCCACCGGCCTCCAGGCTGGTCCAGTCAATCCCCTGTGAAACCAGGAAGACGCGATAGAAGGCATTAGAGCGCCGAGCAGTCGGAAAACAACGAGCTTAAGGAAGTCAAATGCTCAAACACCAATAAACAAGCAGTAAGTAATCTTCTTACAGAAATGATTGAAAAGGTAACTGGGGGGGGGGTGAGCGGGCAGGGTTTCTCCAGGCTTCCACCGGGGGGAAGTAATGATCTCATTAATGTGGATATGGAGCCTTTGTGGATCAGTCACCAGGTGAGGAAGAGGAAGAAGGATCAGATAGTTGCACATTCCATCAGGAATTAGACTGGCGGGGAAATAGGAAAGGACAGGTACCCCACACGCATCAAGTTGGAGTAAAACAAAAAAGATACTGGAAAGGCACATGTTTAAAGCTTCCCATCCAAACCACATATGTTTACACTTGCCATATAGGGGTTTGTCGTTTGTTTGTTATATGATTGATTTTTTATTTTTTTGGTCTCTCATATGATGCCACATTGGCTAAGTCAACTCTAATGCATCTAAAAATGCTGAATAACCATTGTGCTGACAGGCAGAGACCAGTAGTGACACTAGCCATTTAGCTGCAAGTCCCTCATTGACCTGTGCTTAGCTTACAGCTTAGCTTAGCTCCCGTTTCCAAACTTTATTGATTTACCTCTGATGACACTGTAAAATCCTGCCCCATGTTTGAGGGGCAAACTGTCAGATTTATAAAACGAGCATTGTTCTTGGTCATCAAAAGTAATTTCAAATTGGGACAGGTTTGACCATAATGTGCTAACATGACTTGAATAAGTCACGTTATCATGCATGTTTTGCGGCACGGTGGCACAGTGGTTAGCGTGGTCGCCTCACAGCAAGAACGTCCTGGGTTCGAGACCCGGGGTAGTCCAACCTCGGGGATTGTCCCGGGTCGTCCTCTGTGTAGAGCAGGGGTCGGGAACCTTTTTGACTGGGAGAGCCATAAAAGCCAAATATTTCTAAATATATTTCATTGAGAGCCATATAGTATTTTTAACGTATAAT
Organism: Lampris incognitus; assembly: GCF_029633865.1. Taxonomy (NCBI): domain Eukaryota; kingdom Metazoa; phylum Chordata; class Actinopteri; order Lampriformes; family Lampridae; genus Lampris; species Lampris incognitus. Next base: position 19,563,084 of record NC_079216.1, on the reverse strand, counting down.
AAATTAAATATGTCTTACTTTTAATGCGACTTCTGGTGCTGCATGGTTTTGCTGATGGCCTTGTAGTCTGGTTCATACGTGGTGAGGTTGAGCTTCATGCAGGCGTTGAGGCTTCCATCAGTTAAACGTGAGCGTAGGTTGGTCTTAATGTTCCTCATATGCGAGAAAGACTGTTCACATGCATATGTAGAGCCAAACATGGTCAATACGGCAATACTCACACGCTGCATTGTGTGGTATGTCACAGGAAGCTCGTTCCAAGTTTTAAGAATCAGCTGGTCTTCAGGTTGAAGATTTTTAATTTCTGTCCACTTGTGTTCCCTCGCCAGCTCTGCTCGCTGTCGCGCAAGACTTTCCAACTCTCCATTAAGTGACTTGAACTTACTCATCCACATGTCTGATGCCTTCAGGTCAGCAACTTCCAGCTCAAAGTCTCCGATAGAGACCCCGGGGATGCATGTCAGGTCGATTTTGTCCACTGCACACTCATGTGGATGAGTGATGAACTTGAAAAGACCAGTGCGCGCACGAAATTCTCCAAAACGTGCTTTGAATGACTGCAGGAGATTGAACGTAAAGCCAGCTAGCTGCTGGAGATCCAGATGTTGAGTGGAGTCACTTGCTAAGCATGCATCTCTAAATTGTTGCAGTCTTTCAAAGTGCAGAAGACGACCTGTTTCAATGTCCCTGAGAAAGACTTCCAGCTTGCTTTCAAATGCAAACACTGCTTGTTGAAGGGATGAGATTGTATTTCCAATACCTTGCATTTTCACATTGAGCTGGTTCAGATGGCCAGTTATGTCCACGAGATAGTGAAACTGCAGGAGCCAGTCAGTGTTGTCTAGCTCAGGATGCTTGACGCCTTTCATTTCAAGAAAAGTCCGGATTTCACTCAGGCAAGCTGCAAAACGGCTGAGCACCTTCCCCCTTGACAACCAACGCACGTTGCTGTGTAAAAGCAGACCGGGATAATGATTCCCAACTTCTTCTAACAGAGCTTTAAACTGGCGATCATTTTAAGCTCGGGCAACAATAAAGTTGACCACTCGAATGACCAGAGACATCACCTCGCCAAGCTCCTGGCCACACGTCTGAGCGCAAAGCGCCTCCTGGTGCAGGATGCAATGAAAACTTAGGATGGCTCTCTTTTCATGTTCACGGAGAAGCGCTACAAATCCTTTGTTCTTCCCCAACATACAGGGTGCACCATCAGTACAGACAGAAATAAGTTTATCCATCGGTAGTTTTTTTTCTTTAGCAAACTCCATGAAAGACATGAATAAATCCTCTCCTCTTGTTGTCCCTTTCATTGGCAAAACAGCCAAGCTTTCCTCACGCAGTGTGTCACCTGCAGCACACCTGGCAATGATACTGCACTGAGATAGATGGCTAACGTCTGTTGACTCATCTAACGCGAGAGAAAAGTATGTCCCGGCGTTTATGTCCTTAATTTGTGTTTCCTCGACTTGATTTGCCATCATGATGCTACGATCGTGCACAGTTCTTGCTGACAGGGGCATGTCTTTTATTCGTTTGATTATCTCGTCTTTATTTGGGAAGTCATCAAACAGTTCATTGGCCACATCAAGCATGAATGTTTTGGCATACTCGCCATCTGTGAATGACTTTCCATTCCTTACTATTGCCAAAGCCCCCGCAAAGCTAGCGGAATTCCCGTCACCTTGCTTGGTCCACACACGTAGTTGCTGCTGACTCGTCTGCACTCTCCGCTGTAGCTCCTCGCATGCCCTTTTCCTGCTGTCCCCCGCTGGAGATTTCGATGCAAATGAAGCATGGTGCGTATCGAAGTGCCGCTTTATATTTGACCGTTTCATCGATGCAATTTTATCATTGCATATTAGACATACCGCAGATCCTGCTCTCTCCACAAATGCAAATTCCTCTGTCCACGCAGCCTGGAATGCACGGTAATCATCGTCTTTTTTTCTTTTCGCCATCTTTTCCGTTACAAGGGTTGAAGCGGATAAACTAGTTGGCTATCTGATAAAATTGATTTCTTCACCTTTACAATGACCCGGACATGCTCGCGAGCCATTGGTTCCCGACCCGACCCACGGGTGACCCGTGACCCGTGAAATTTATCTTCAAAACTAATTTCTGTTTACTTTAAAATGACACAGTATTATTAAGAAATATCACAAGTATTTTAAAATCAGTTCCAAACTGATTTTTTTGAAAAAAAAATAATTTTCAACTCAAAATTGTCTGGGAGCCATATGCCGTCACCGGAAGAGCCATATATGGCTCGCGAGCCATAGGTTCCCGACCGCTGGTGTAGAGTTTGCATGTTCTCCCCGTGTCTGTGTGGGTTTCCTCCGGGTGCTCCGATTTCCTCCCACAGTCCAAAGACATGTAGGTCAGGTGAATCGGCCGTACTAAATTGTCCCTAGGTGTGTGTGTGTGGGCCCTGTGATGGCCTGGCGGCCTGTTCAGGGTGTCTCCTCGCCTGCCACCCAATGACGGCTGGGATAGGCTCCAGCATCCCCACTACTCTGAGTAAGGACAAGCGGTTTGGATAATGGATGGATGGATGGGTGGATAAGGGCTAAGCTAACGGCTAGCTCATGCAGACTGCCAGTTCCAACAGCCATCCTGGCGTTCGTTTTCTCAGACAGTGATTTTTTCATTGTTGCTTTTTTGTAGTTTGGATATATGTGTTGTAGTGGATATATGTGTTGTTGTAGTTTTTGTTTCACGACATTGTTCCTGATATTTGCATATGTGCCTACATACATAGCAGTGTGTGGCTTACAGATTCGTTATTAAGCAGTGTTGCTGTGTATTTCTACTGCCAGATATGTGCTGCTGAAAGTTTGATCACAGTTTTACTGTATTTGTGTCTACATAACATAGCTACATGGAACCACTTTCTCTAAAGCGTGTTTCCATAGGTTAATACCCAGGTTAAAAACCCTGAAATCAGCCCTTTTGGAAAGCAGTGTCCATATCCAGTTTACCGAGTCTTTGTTTCTCTGTTTCCATCTGCCACGCTCCCCATCTGACGACCTTGTGCTATGTAACGATTCCCTATACAAAGGGGGTAAGTTGTCTTTTTCTTTTGCCCCTGTTTACGCTAATCATCTGTATGCAGGCTAGCAAGCGAGACAGGACAACATACTTACTTCTACCTCAATTAGCTAAGCATTGATGATGCAACCAAACCCCCCCGAGCCCTGTCTCGCTGTCTTGATAACCGTTTCGCAGCGTCGCCGGCGTCGGACGTTTGGACGTCTCCTCAGCCTTTGAAACGGAAGAAAAAACAAAATGTTAATGCAAGCTGTAGTTCATGTAAATGGGATTCACAAGGATGTCCAATTTCTTGGCATGTTTGTCTACAGACCTGGCAAGAAAGCCGGCATTGCTTTGCGAGGCGCGTAGCCCTCCCTTCAAACGCCCTGACAGGTCCGCGCAGCCAGTACCTTCCAGTCGCCACGCCGAACGCTGTCCTACATACACAATCTTTTTTCAGCTCAGACAGTGTTGAGTTATTTTTATCATCTCTCTCTCCCTCTCTCTCTCTCTCTCTCTCTGTGTCTCTCTCTCTCTCTCTCTCTGTGTCTCTCTCCGGGCCTCTGAGCCGGGTTAATACCAGCGGTCGGCCATCGTGGCAGAATCCAGGATAGACGCTAATAAACGAGCGAGCTGTGTGATTTCAGCTGTTGACGTGGCCGGATGGCCCAGGCGATGGGGACGTGTAATGATATTGTAATTACATGGTAATTAATATCTGAGCAAACACTCCCTCTCCCCCCACCCCGCAGCCTGAAGGGGAAGGTGCCTGGTTTCCATGTTCTCTTTACCAGATGGGAAGTGTTGATAATTTCTCCACGGAGCCAGCCGCGGGACGTTTAATTCTCTCATGCTGGAGACGTGTCTCGGTTTTTATTTCTCCCTTTACCCGGTGTCTGAAGAGCTGATTTCACAGTTTGGGAGCTGAGGATATGGAAATTAATCAACAGGGGAACAGACCACTATTGTCCTATTTTAGGCAGTTCACCTAGACGGGGGGGGGGGGGGGGCTTATAAACATAGCTGGGCCCATAGTATTTGCCAGCGGATCCATGATTTTTTCATGGGAGCTGTTTGAGGACCGAAAGGACTAGCAACATATGTTCTTCAGACTCGAAAGTGCGATTGTACACTCAAATGAAGACCGAGTATTTCAAACGGGCACATATGGTACTACTGTTGCGGCGCTGGCTTTGAAAACTCCCCGCCGAAGCCAGAAGTAGAATTTCACACGGCATAGAGGGAGGCGACACGGACTCTAAGCTTCCTATTCAAGAGGTCCGCAAAGGACCCCCCCCCCCTCCATATGGCCCTCGCCTGATGCGCTGCCTCAGTTTTGTGTAACCCCCACCCCCCCCCACTCCTCCGCAGCTGCATGGACCTCCCCATGCAGAAATAATAACATCAATGGCCTAACCCTCGCAGCACTTGAGAGTCTTACACTCCTTTTCATGCTTCACTTGATCAAAACGGAAGGAGTGAAATTTACGCCTTTTTGATGTGCCTTTTCCCCGCTGCTTTTCAGACAGCACCGCGCTAACTCATTCTGCCTGTCACTCCGCCACCCACCAAAGGGCCAACAGATGCCCGTCGCATGGATGCCGACTGTTGGTCGGCGGTTGCCAGTTTGTGCTGGGTCAGAGTCAGTGTACCCCATAACGGAGTGGTGAGGTGGTGGTGGTGGGGGGTGGGGGGGTTACTTGCTGGCTGTGGACGTTGAGGCAGACAGGTGTCCGTTATGTCGGCCATAAATATGTCACATGGACCGCTTGCAGCTCCCGTTTGTGGAGTCGTCAGGATTCGACCCGTTAGTTCTTGTTCCACCATCAAGTTGTTTACAGTTCCACTCAGCATTTATGGTCGATCACACACGCACGTGAAGGTCACGCTGAGGTCATTCGAGGCGTCCACGCGAAGCGGAAAGTCACCTCGCTGTTTCTCATGCCCACGCTTGTCCCTTTTTGTTGGGCGCAGCCGGAGGCCCGAGCCGCCTGGCCGAGCGACGGAAGACGCCACCAGGCGACCCAGAGTTCAGTTAGCACCTTCTAATGAAAACCGCCGCTGTTTAAACAGCTTGGCAGCGTTTCGGCTTTTCCAGGCTCAGCGGTCAGTCTATATTCGCACGGCCGGCACACAGGGCCACGGCCAAAATAACTGCCGCTAGCCATCCCAGCAACAACACATCCCCCCCCCCCCTTTCCCCTCTGGCGACTGTGTCCTGCGAGATTTTCACGCTCGCAGTTGTCGGCTGAACGAGGAGCATTGGTGCCGCATAATGAAATGGCCGGGGAACGGTGTTGTGTTTGTTTGATCTCATTTACAGTAGCGCAACATGAGCAGTGACAGTGTGAGGAAAGGAGGCGCAGCGTGGGAGGAGCAGGACTCTGTTTTTTTATCTCCTCACCAAAAAAAGAAAAGAAGAAAAGATGGTGGTTGGGGTGGTGGTGGTGGGGGGTGCTAAAATATACAAAGAATCAGTTTACAAGACACAGATTATGGTTACTATGGCCGCCTGTGTCCTCACAGGGGCCCGTGTTAATCTTGAAAGGCAGATTACAGCGGGTTGATGTTGACTCTGGGCTCAGCTTAAATCCGGGCCAGATCTGGACAGAAGAGGACCAGCGGTGTCAACAGACGGATGTGACAGAAAAGCCCGTCACATGAAAGCCCGCCTCCGCCCACTTTGATCAGCCGATGCGCCGAGCATTGGACTAACTAACGCCCTCATTCTGGTACAAATATGCTCATTTGCATAATAAGAGCAGCGGCAGAGACAACACAGACATGTCCTTCCAGGCCCGTCAGTGGATCCACAGATGTGATTGTCTCCCGCGTCGTGGTTCTTTACGAGCAGGCCGAGGTGATGTTGGTGCCGTGTCGCCTCTCTGTCACCTCACCCCTATCAGCTCCTCCTGTTTTACGGAAGAATCTGGCAAGATTTGGAGATTTTCAACCCAAAGCAGCATTCGTGCCCCAGAGAAAATGCCAGTTTCATAAAAGCACATGGTTTTAGTTTGACAGACCTCTGGAGCTGTTGTCCACCCCGTGACCTTCACTCTCAAAATAATAGATCACTTCTGGAATATATATGTGTCTCTCTAACTTGTCTTTTTTCTGTGCCTCTGCTTTTCACATCTGCTGGACACATGAAGTTTGTAAGTGGACCTTCTACCCTGAGAATTGGTGATGTGTGGTGAGATGTGGTTGTGTTGTTTCTTGTTTTTCTGTGGGGATCATAGTGACTGGGATCATGGGGAACTCTTTCTTGTTCCTGGATCTCAATCATAGAACGACATCATTTCCTCACGTCAGGAAATGATGTCACCTTTTCTAAAAATCTATATCGCTTCGGCGTCCAGGTAGTGTGTTGGTCTATTGCGTTGCCTATACCAGCACGGGGATTGCCGGTTCGAATCCCCCTCCCAGATAGCATCCGGATGTGGGCCACTTCAGGCAATGATGCGGCACTAATGGCCTTCTTCTGGCCCTGACAAAATGGATGTGAGCCTGAAGCGGCCCACATGTATAATAGCAAACATGGCCCAAATATGCCAAATCAAATGTGTCTTTTTTGGCAAAGATGCGGAGCTGTTGGCAACATGTAATCTGGATGTGACCCTGAAGTGGCCCGTGTGGTAAATGGTGAGTATGGCCCAAATATCACAAAACAAATATGGGCCACCTTTGGCAAATATGTGGCACATGCGGCGTTGCTATGGCTTGGTTCTGGCCCAGATCTGGCCACAGCTATTTTGCTATCTGCGGTGTTACCTCCGGCTTGGTCGGGCATCCCTACAGACACAATTGGCCGTGTCTGCGGGTGGGAAGCCAGATGTGGGTATGTGTCCTGCTCGCTGCACTAGCGCCTCCTGTGGTCGGTCAGGGCGCCTGTTCAGGGCGCCCCGACCGACCCCACAAATTGAAATCACGTCTCTTTCTTCAGAAATGTCAAACGTGGCATAGTGAGTTGTAATTCCAGTGTGTCAGCGTATGAAACATGATGCTTCCATCATTTGAAAAAAAATATTGTCTTAAAAAGTATAGGATTGTAGAAAAATAATAACTTAGAAGACAACATGATGGCACTTCTCCAGTTTCGTGTATTTCAGAGATACTTGGTCCTGTTTTAGTTCTCTGATGTGGATGTGTAGCGGATTGGCGGTGAACTTCAGATCCCGTCCTCCACACACGTTCTTACACAGATTGATTTGAATACATTAACCACTGTGATTAGCGACACGTTTTAATACAGCATAACAGCAATGGGATAACTGTCCTTGAATGTGGCTCTTTAGTGGAGAATTAACTCCCATTGGGCTGAATTAAATCTCACATTATTACAGAACAGTCACTGCATCTGTCTTTTGTACACAGCCAAATCTGTTTAGGCTAATTAACCATGAATTCAGTTCAGAGCAAGGCTTTATTCAAATGAGCCTAAAAACCATTGCAGTCTGTCCTCCCCCTGTCTCTTTCCCCCCTCCTCTCTCTCTGTCTCTCTCCCCCTCCCCTCTCTCTCCGCCTCTCTGTCTCCCCCCTCTCTCCCCCTCTCTCTCTGTCCCCCCATCTCTCTGTCTCCTCTCTCTCTCTCCCCCTCTCTCTGTCTCCCCCTCTCTCTGTCTATCTCCCCCATCTCCCCCCCTCTCTCTCTCTCTCCGCCTATCTCTGTCTCCTCCCTCTCTCTCTCCCCCTCTCTCTGTCTGTCTCCCTCCTCTCTCCCCCTTCTCTCTCTGTCTCCCCCCTCTCTCTTACCCTCTCTCTGTCTCCCCCTAACTCCTCTCTCTGTCTCCCCCTCTCTCTGTCTGCCCCCCCCCCTGTCTCTCTCTCTTTCTCTCTCTGTCGCCCCCCTCTTGCTGTTCTCTGTCTGACTCTCGGTCTCCCTCCTCTCTCTGTCCCCCACCCCCACCCCACCCCTTTTGCTCTCTGTCTTTTCGTCCGTATACCTGAAGGCTTTGGTGGGCAAGTTTTCAGATATTCTAAGACACCCGAGTAATGTGTCTGGAAAATACTCGCTGCTTCATTTAATTTGATTTCATATTTAATTCTTCTGCGATGTGGAGACAAGTATCATGTCTGACTGAACACAGAGAAGTTGAACATCATGACGTCAAACTGCCGATCAGATCAGATCAGTCATTCACACACTATAAATGATCAACCCTGAGTGGACCCTGGTGACTCTGGAATATCAGCACAGGTTTTGTTTTTGGGGTTTTCAGCCAGCGATTTTGGGACGGTGAGTGTGTCTCTAACAGCCCACTGACCACTGTGTTACTGTCAGACAGGCGGCTGCAGGCTGCAGGCTGCACGCACTGCAGGTGTGCATGCCGCTTGTCTTCATGTGCAGGCTGTGTGTGTTTTAGTGTGTGTGAGAGACTGTGTGTGTATGTGTGTGTGTGTGTGTGTGTGAGAAACTGTGTGTGTGTGTGTGAGGTGGTTCACATTTGCGTGTTTTATGAATGTGTTTTCAGACGGCGCTCCACTGGGCAGCCAAACAGGGCCGTCTGGAGGCGGTGGACATGATGCTGTCCTCCGGCGTGGACGTCAACGTCAGATCGGTGAGGAGTGACGGGGGGCAGCAGGGCCAACACTGACAACAGTCTGCTTTTACCCACACACACATTGGCATGGTGCGATGAGGAATATCACAGTTTAAAGTTTGCACAGGCTTGTAGAGATGAGGCCTGAGGTACTGTTAACACAGGCTACGTGTGTGTGTACCCTCAGAAATACACACACACGATCGTGCTAAGAAAGCAAGAGCAGGAGTACAAGCGTGAATTGAGATGAAGCAGTTGTTGCTGATTGAAAAGAAACAAATCACAGCTCAGAAGTGAAATCTACGTGCCACCACGCTACACAACAACTTCCTATATTTGCCCTAAGCGGCACTGTTTCCCACCAAATATTGGGCAAAAATCAAGCAGATTTTTTGAGAAGTCGGCAACAAAGGCATTCAGTGCGCTCCATCAAGTGGTGCAAACAAACACGTGTTGTTTACATGTGCAGATTGTGACAAGCTACATCACCAGGAGAGCATCAGTAATGCTAGCTATGCTAGCACAACGGCTAATGACTGCTAACTCGAAAACTGAAAGACGTGTTTTCAGGATTGTCGTGCCATTGGAAAAGCTATTGTAATGTCAGCTGGACCAGGTCCAGTTCCCCGCTGTCCAAACCGGAGATGAGGATATGTGATGCCCAGTATCATAATGGTTGAGTCAGTGGCTGTTGAGTTTGTCCTCTACCTCATCATCCTTTTTTTCCCCTTTTTTCTCCCCAATTGTATCCGCCCGACTCTTCTGAGCCGTCCCGGTCGCTGCTCCACCCCCTCTGCCGATCCGGGGAGGGCTGCAGACTACCACATGCCTCCTCCAATACATGTGGAGTCGCCAGCCACTTCTTTCACATGACAGTGAGGAGTTTCACCAGGGGGTCGTAGCACGTGGGAGGATCACGTTATTCTCCCCCAGTTCCCCCTCCCCCCCGGAACAGGTGCCCCGGCCGACCAGAGGAGGCGCTAGTGCAGCGACCAGGACACATACCCACATCCGGCTTCCCACCTGCAGACACGGCCAATTGTGTCTGTAGGGACGCCCAACCAAGCCGGAGGTAACACGGGGGATTCGAACCGGGATCCCCGTGTTGGTAGCTAACGGAATAGACCGCCACGCTACCCGGACACCCTCATCATTAATTTTAAATGATCCCTTTCCATCCCCCTTCACCATAGTTTGTCCTTATCAACATGGTAATCTCTCAACCTTAAGCAAGCCTAAAAGCTTCTCTCTTTTTTTTTTTAAGATATTTACGATCGTTTATCAAAATATGTCATTTCCATCCATCCATCCATCCATCATCCGAACCGCTTATCCTGCTCTCAGGGTCACGAGGATGCTGGAGCCTATCCCAGCAGTCATTGGGTGGCAGGCGGGGAGACACCCTGGACAGGTCGCTGGGCCATCACACACACACACACACACACACACACACACACACACACACACACACACACACACACCAAGGTACAATTTAGTACGGCTGATTCACCTGACCTACATGTCTTTGGACTGTGGAAGGAAACCGGAGCCCCCGGAGGAAACCAACGCAGACACGGGGAGAACATGCAAACTCCACACAGAGGACGACCCGGGACGACCCACCAAGGTTGGACTACCCCGGGGCTCGAACCCAGGACCTTCTTGCTGTGAGGCGACCGCGCTAACCACTGCGCCACCATGCCGCCCCTTTTCCATTCAGGGTTTCATACTGGCAACTTGAAAATGTAAATGAAGAAGTTGATGGAGGTGTAGCTAAAGTCTTGCTGTTTGGCAGGGCTGTCTTTAGTGCAGATGTCCTTGGTGAGAACTGAACATTTATAAGCTTAGTGTTGACATCAGCTCCACACCCACCTCACAACAGGACCAACTACTGCAACTGGCAGGTCTCTGGGCTTCATGAGAAAAACCTTGGTTCATATCGGCTTTTCTCTCAAGAGAACTTCATAAGGCTGCTCATTATGAAGAGAGAGGAGAGGACGGCAACAAAACCAAAGAGCTCTCCATCAGTGTGGGGTGGCAAGAGAAAGCAGGCCCTGCTCAATGCAAAGGATGAAGCTCAACTAGTTTATAAACTGAAATATGTTCTTACACACACACACACACACACACACACACACACACACACACACACACACACACACACACACACACACACACACACACACACACACACAGAGGCACATCGTCTGAAGCCTGCAGGGGCTTTTTGATTATCCAATTACATCACTCCTGCTCCCGTTTAACCCTGAGGTTATGTACAGTGGACTCCCCATGTGGTCTTTCCCCTCCAATTACCCCCATCGCCCTCTCCTCCGTCCCACACCCCCGTCCTCTGAGCCACCGTGGGCCTGATGAAGAGCATTAACCTCTGCAGGCCAAAGGCTACTGACACACGTCCGCCGCTTAACACCAGCTAAACACCCGCCGCACATTGTCCTCCTCTTGAAAATATACTCTTTGTGCTCCACCCCGAGCCAGGCTTAATTGCACCCAACAACATTTCCTCCATCCTTTTTTTTGCCATTTTTGGTTTTTCACTCCGCGTGGTCCGATCGCATTTCAGCCCTCTGAACAATTCATTTCGGGGGTCGGCCGCCTTTCCGGAGCGCCGGCTTGTTTCTTTTCTCTCGCTGCCTGCAGTTGACTTTGCCTTCACAGTCAATAAAAATGGAAAATATGCAGCTTGACACACACAGACACACACAGACACACACAGAGCGGCAGTGTGCAGTGGATTGATTCGAAAGGGGCAATGTTGTGATTACTTAATGGCTTCCCAGACAGCCGTGGGCCTAGAGAATTCAATTTAGCGTCTGCCTCTCTAAGTGTTAATCTCCTCTCCTCCCCGGCTGCCTCGCCGCTTATGATGTGCACATAGCAGATAATGTTTAAGCCTCACCAGAGCAAAGCAAAGTAGACAAGTCACTTATTGGCTCCATAATTACATAATTAACTTTTTGTCTCTAATCGTTACGGGGGTAATGGCTCTGATAAAAAGGCCCTCAGCCAGAGCAGCAGGCAAATCAAAAATCAATAATCCATAGAATGGCATTAAGAGGAGAAAAATAGCCCGGGTTTCAGTTAACACTTTGGATTTGCCGGAGGGGGCTTTGAATGGGTTTGTAATGGATTTCGCCCTAGCTGGCTTTTTTTTTTCTTCCTCTCCATCTCGTGGAATGGTTTAAATAAGGAAGCATGGTCGATTACCTGAACTTCTGCAGACTGAATACTGCTACGACAACCGCCACAGTACTGTAGAAATATGCATATGTATTGATTGGACACCTACGTCAGGCATATTATGTATTTCCGAAGGCTTTCCTCATAAGGATATTCCTACATAGCTCTTTATACGAGTTCATGGTAGACATAAAAAGCACACATCGTCTTACATCAGAATGTAAATTCATGAGTAAATAAATTAAGATTGTGGGCTAATTATTCTGATCAATCTCCATCTTGTTTTTCTCTGATTTTCCTCAACCTTCTCACTGATCATCCGTCACCAAAAACAGCACGTAAGTGGTCTCCAAACCCTTGTAGCACTAGAAATCCCGTGCAGAAGACTAGCTGGCCCCACAAACTCCCCTTAGATGACACACTACTCACACAAATACAGCACTGACAAATATTTGCTTCAGTCAAATTACCTGCGGTGGTGGTGTGAAATGAGTTTGCTGCCTCTGTCTCTGATCTGCACTGTATTTGTCTGACCTCTCCCATGCCTGCTCGCCGGCTGACAACGCGGCTCCCGCTAAAGGGGGTAAGTCATATTCCAATGTACCTCTACAACATATACGAGTTATATATGCGTACTGAAAATGGTTAAAAAGGCGGTTGTCGTCACGCGTTAGGTAGATGTTCCACATCTGCCTCACATGTCAGGGAGGACGAGGATGTTCTCGCAGAATCCCGGGGAAGGGCTTTGAGCCAAATCACAACTGCCCGCCCCGGTAGGGGTTACTTTAATTTACTGGATTCAAAAATCAAAACAGAGAGTTCAATTGTCAGTAAGTTGTTTGCAGATTGTATCAAGGTCCTTTTGTGTGGCCTTGCAATGATGGAGGGAGTAGGGAGACCGTCTCGTAACGGAAAGACCCAGGTTTAATCAGGATCAGGAACATTTATTTGTCGTTTCCCCCAACCCACAGCAGTGCAACACAAAGACAAAAACACATCCAAACTACAAGAACACTTATATCCAAACTACAAAAAACTACAAAAACACATATATCCAACCTATCAAAAAAACCCAAAACATACTTGTACTGTCGAATGCCAGGATGACTGTTGGAACTGCCGGTCTGCGTGGGCTAGCAGTTAGCTTAGCCTGCCCCGCTTCCACATCCTGTCAGACCGCCCTCGGTGTTTCCTCCTCGGGCGCAGCTCCAGGCAGGGTCGTGGTCCCTGGGCCCACCGGACGCAGCAGACCAAGCTCCCCCGGCCGATCCAACGCCAGCTCTCCCAGCCAGACACCTTCGACACAGCTCCCCGCACTCTACACGACGACACCAAAAGTTCCAGTATTGGCAAGCATCAGCCCTGCCAAATTGCCCTTTAGCACCGGGGGGGGGGGGTAAAAAGAAAGCTTGATATATTCCCTGTGGGTATCAATAATTTTTTTTCATTATCCATGCTCATTATCACTCAGGGAATGGAAGAAGAGTCGACCTGGTGGATTTATGCTTTATCGGTACTGTGTATAGTGGTAGCCATTGTAGAAGGGGAACCAAGTACGCACACATCCAGATAATATTATTAAGACGCAAGGCAAAAATTGCAAAACTATAACAATGAAGTACGGTCTGCACACTGAAAAGCTCCCAAAAACGAATTTATTCGGCAATCAAGGAAGCTGAAGAAGAAGAAGAAGGAAGGTCGATCGAAACGTTGCCGAATAAATTAGTTTTTGGGCGCATCTCAGTGTGCAGACCTTACTGCTTTGTTGTAGCCATTGTAGAAAGGCCCACATCATGCAATGACCCAGGATCTATTCTGCATTAGTACTATGTAGGGTGGGATGCCATTGTAGGTCATCCCTCCCATATTTTACTCTTTTTTTCCAAACTTTCATGCAGGATGTTAAGACAGTAGATACTTTCTCTTGAATATATTAGAAGCTAGTTGGTATGTTCTAACACATACCTTCACTTGCCAGACAATTCTCTGTGGCTTCTAACAGTTAAAAGATGTTAGGGCGTCTGGGTGACTTGGCGGTCTGTTCTGTTGCCTACCAACACAGGGATCGCTGGTTCGAATCTTCGTGTTACCTCCGGCTTGGTCGGGCGTCCCTACAGACACAATTGGCCGTGTCTGCAGGTGGGAGGCCGGATGTGGGTATTCACGGATATATAACCAAGTCCAGTTGCACTTGATTCAATTCCTTTGGGTGACTATGACCTGGATGAATGAGAACATTCACAGACAGATGTGGGTATGTGTCCTGGTCGCTGCACTAGCGCCTCCTCTGGTCGGTCGGGACACCTGTTCGGGGGGGTGAACTGGGGGGAATAGCGTGATCCTCCCACGCGCTACGTCCCCCTGGCGAAACTCCTCACTGTCAGGTGAAAAGAAGCGGCTGTCGACTCCACATGTATCGGAGGAAGCATGTGGTAGTCTGCAGCCCTCCCCGGATCGGCAGAGGAGGTGGAGCAGCGACCGGGACGGCTCGGAAGAATGGGGTAATTGGCAAGTACAATTGGGGAGAAAAAAAAAGGGGGGGGACAGTTAAAAGATGTTGTACGGAGTCAAAATGCATCAGTCGTTTCGCAGTGAGGCAACAGAAAAATGCCGACATGGATCCAGCAGGTGTCGTGATACACAGATGATACCCGGCTCTCTGTGGGTGCAGCCGTTCGTGCGGCAGACAGCGCGCTCCATGTTGGCTGACGTAGCGTGCTGTTTGGTGCCAGGAAAGCTGTCGCTGTCACTCAGCCCTGTGCTTTTGTGCGCGCCGAGCGCCACAACATCTTGGGTAGAGCTTGAATCGCAGCCGATGCCTTGATCGTACTTTGCTCTCAAGACCTCCTGGTGAAGTGGCCTTTACCTCCGATATGAAACTCAAAGTGCATTTGAACACATAAAAGCGCCTCAACCTTTCGACAAATGTCAAATACACAGTTTATGTGTAAAGGGGTGTCTCTGCGTTACCTGGAGAGGGGAGGGGGGGGGTTCATTTATTTGTGAAGGAGGCGTTCTGCACATCGACCTGTGCGTCCTCGCTTTTCATTACAAACATCCACAAAAAGAAGAAGCAGATTCCAATATGTAGGAGTTAAGCTTACTCTGTTGACATTGTTGTTGAAATTTCATTGCAAAGCATCTCCCTATGGCCAAACAACACAATCCTTAATTTACCGTGGTGATGGGAGGTGGGGGTGGGGGTGGGGGGGCACCACTAAGCAGCTCACTTGTCACTTGAATCACAGCTATGCATACGACCCTTCAGATGTCGTCATATAATTTTGAGATATGACACGTGGCGATGTAGCGGATGTGTGCACGGCTTCTTCCGCCTGGCGAAGTAAAGAAGGTTCGAGCGCAGAGGAACGTGACAGTGTGGCGTCTGAGCGTGCGTTTGATAGCTTCTTACTGTACTTCAGATCAAACAGCCGGCGGGGCCCATTAGAAGTCGATGTTGTGATGAGACTGTAGCACGGCGGCGGAAAGCTCCGCTAAACCGCAGACGCGTTGCCTTAATGAACATGGACACGAGAAAGAAAGAAAAAAACATCTCCCATGTTTCCCTAACTGTCATTTAACTCCCACCTTGACAGACCGAGCATCGCCAGCACCATCCGCGGTTGTTCCATGAAAGCGGCTCAAAGTGAGCGGCGGCCCATCCGCTGGGAGGCTGCGGTGTTAATGTGTACAAATGATAGGTGTGGCGTTCTCCAGCTGCAGGCGCCAGATGTTGTCGAGAAGCAGAAACTTCCGTTTCTTTCAAACTGGGTGCGGGGTATCTGACTGGACAGCTTGACAGACGCGGGGATACGGATGTGTTTAGTCACAGAGGGGAGCCAAAAGAGAAACCAGGATTGTTCTGTCAGTCACGCGTGCAGGTTTAAAGGAACATCTGAACAGGCTTGCGTTATCTAAAGGAGCTCTGCTGACGGAAATAGAGATGCAACGCAAAATAGTGCTGTCCCACTTGGAAAAAAAATCCAAAGTCTAAAACGATTAATTTGTAGGATATGAATGATATGTTCACTATGGGTGGAGTGCAAGTCCGTTTTAATGTACTGTGCAGCGTTTGCCTTCATACCTGTTGCAGTTTTTGTGATGGAGTGTGTTTTCTACAGGGTTACACAGCTCTCCATCTCGCCTCCATCCAAGGGCATCTCCACGTCGTCCAGGCTTTGCTCAACACTTACCGTAAGTCGAACTCCTTCCACCTTTTATCCTGACTAAGGTCAAGTCACAAAGCTCATGAGGTCCATTGCGAAGTGTTCAAGAGAAAGGCAAAATATCGTTTGACTACAGATACACACAACACAAATAACATGACATGCTGAGTTCTGGAGCAAGAGCTTCTGCAGGTACTGCATGTGTGCATGCCTGTGTGTGCACGTGTGTATGTCATGCGAGTGAGCAAACACAACAGCGCTGTTGTTGCACTGATTAATCTTGTGTAATGATCAATATTGAACAAAATTCAACTGTACCAACAGTTGATAAGACAGACTGCTACCAAAGCTTGTCAAGCCTTGTGTTTAAACAAAATATAAAAAATTGTGGTAACACTTTCTATGAAGCTTGCATCTATAATGCCCTATAAGCATCTATAACGCCCTATAAGTGTTGCTATAAGTCATTGTAAGATTCATTATAACCATGTATACGCCCTCACAACACCTCATAACCACCTTTATGATACATTAAGTCAATTTAAAACGGATTTATGCATTATACATATGTCATCATTAGCCTGTTTAGCTGTCAAATGTCATAATGCATCATAGCCAACTTGTTTTGCTGAAGTTTTATAGAGATGCATAATGAGACTTCAGTGCTATTTCACAGTCTTCAGCCATAGCTGTTAGTCATTGTAATACACATTATAGGAAAGTATGGGCGTTATAGATGCAACAGATGCTTATAATTGTTTCTCTAATTTTGCAAATCGCACAACATAAATGTAAGAACTTGTATGTGAATTGTTAAAACTGGCTTGAAAGGTTTGCTGATGAAATCTACCCAAAGCATTTGTTTCAGGGTGCTTGTATTTTAGGCTTCTTGCATGGCCTTTTCTGAAAGCAGGGGGTTTAGAATTCACATTCACAAATTCAGACTAAAACCAGGAGTCCTGTGAGCCATGCCTTAGAGACCATGAGAAATGCCAATGAAAGCAGTGATGCAAATCGCTTCCGCCAGACAAAAGACAGCACACCCAAATGCGCAGATTGACAAGTTCAGTGCTCGCCAAGCCTACTGACAAAAGATGATCGCGGTGCAAACACCCCCCTGCAACCCTCCCCCTCCCCCCCTCCCCGTCCTCCATCCTCGCCCGCCCACATCAGCCCAGGAAGAGGAGAGGCGTGTGAGAGAGTGAGCATTGTTGCTAATGAGGCACACCCAAGCTTTAAGTCAATGGGGCAGTTCACCATCAAATCTTGATGATCCCTGCGGAGAGCTGTTGGGTCTCTAGACTTTGGTTTGATATACCAACCCCCCCCCCCCGCACACTGAGTGCAGACAGCCATATGCTAGGATTCAACGTGGACAATTCACTGTTGACACATATGGTCTTCAGGGTCACTGTCTCTAGGCACTCTCAGGACACAAAAGTGGTGTTTCCATATGGTCAACGAAGAGGGCAAGGCCGTGGCATGCCAAATTTACAAAAAAAAAAGTCTTTTTGTGCCTCTTGAGTCAATGAAGCACCAATGGGGAGAGGGGGGGTTGTTTTGGCCTGTCAATCAAGTCTTCCTTCTGCCACTGTGTGTCCATCAAAACTTTAGCCACTCCAGTTTTTAATGCTTTGCATCTCATTCAGAAGGGAGTTAGGCTTTTCTCTGTGGCTCTTACTGACCAAGACCTTCTCTATCATATGTGATGATGGGTCTGGGGACGCCATGTGATGGCCTGGCGACCTGTCCAGGGTGTCTCCCTGCCTGCTGCCCAGTGACTGCTGGGATAGGCTCCAGCATCCCCGTGCCTGTCCAGGGTGTCTCCCTGCTTGCTGCCCAATGACTGCTGGGATAGGCTCCAGCATCCCCGCGACCCTGGGGAGGAGAAGGGGTTTGGATAATGGAATGGAATAGGTCTGGGGACGCAACTCTGTCTCTGGCCCTCGTACCATTTTCTGAGGCTTTTCTACTGTTTAAATATGATACGAAGAGTTTTCCCTGTTTGGTAATGTCAGTATAATGTTGATACCTCTACATGAAACGACACAGGCAAATGAGACGACCAGAGAGAAGATTAGATGTTGCCACGTGGGGATTTCAAATGTCTCCAGGTCAGCTTCACCATGAAATCTGACAAAACCACTTACGGCACACAGATAGGGTACTTGTAGCAGGAATTATTAGAGATATGATACCTCATTGCTGTATATCTCGCAAACAGCTGTCTGTCCAAAACACCACATCTCTCTCTTCAAATCAGATGCACAAGCTACTAAGATCTGCATGAATGCAGGTCTTTGCAACAAAGGGCAACAAAGGGCACGCATATCAATAGCTCCAATAATGATGGGCGCCGCCAAACATCGGTACACAAAAGAGCCACTCATATCTATGGCTCTGTTAGCGACGGGCGTTGGTAAACATCGGAACACAACTAGCCATTTCCATAGAAAATAAATATGAAATATGTAAATACTGCGCAGCAAAGACCCACTTTATGTAGATTTACCTATTTTCAATCATTAGTTCTTGCTTTTTTACTCTTGCTTTTGTCTTGGGTAAGACGCTAAACTGCAACTGCAGGCTGTAGAGGGGTAGCACCTTACCTCAGCAAGGGCCCTTTGGCTAAGGACGACGACTCTACTGATAGACCTGGTCTTCCTGCATGCCTGTATGGTACTTCCCATGGTGCCCAGTCTAGCCAACACATTGGGATAGGAGAAGGGAACTCTGATTTCAAATCCACCTGCTGCCTTGCGGGTTGATGCCTCTTTAGGCAAATGCTAGGAGAAGGTAACTCTGAATTCAAATCCCCAGACACAGTCTACCCAGCTGTCAGTACCCAGAAAGGATAAACCATGGCGGCTTCGCTCAGTAAACTCGGCAGCGGTTCCGGCAAAAAGCAACAGGATTCTTCTGCGGCCGTCTCAGCTACGCTGTGCCACTGAACAATAGAAAATCTTGCCACAGGACACTATAGAGCACCAAATAGTGTCGTCATCTAGGGTGCAGCCTCACATTAACCTGTGTTCTTGGTGCAGCCTCACATTAACCTGTGTTCTTACTCGTTTCGGCTGGAGGCGTGTGTATATTTTGTACTCTATACAGAAAAATACCTATCATTATTTATTGCTCACTTACTGGCCAACTGAAACATTTATATATGTTGTTATTCTTAGGAAGGCATGGAGTCCCTTATAGACATTGTTCGATACTCTTTTTTTTATTTTGCAGTGCTTTGTTTATGTCATTTGTGTTCTTTGTGTTGACAGCCTCACCAAGTCACATTCCTAGTATGTGCAAAATGTATGTGGCTGTCAAGCAAGCTTAAACCCGAGCACCCGTTTCTGGAAAGAACAGAATTCAGTCTTTGTATTTTGTTGTAAAAACTTTAAAAAGTTACTGGAATTTGTCTCAGTCTTTCTTATTGACTTTTTTCCTGTCAGTAAAGAGCTTCTTGTTGATTTTTTTTTCTTTTCTTTTTTTTTTTTTTTTTTTAGCTCTCTCCCAAACAAAACTCTCCAAATAAATTGTAAAATCCCTGCAAAGTCAACACAAGAGCTCTTGGTTGTATCACCGAGCTGCTGAGCAGCACCAGTGGAGGATTCTGGGCCTTGCTCAAGGGCGCATCGGCATCAGTTGTTTAGGGATGGGACAGCGCGTGTCATTCATTTTCCAGATGGATTTATTTTTCCAGTCGGTCCTTGAATCAAACTGAAAACCCTGTGGTGCAAAGCTTGTGTCTCTAACATTTGTTTGCCCCCCCTGCTGCTTTCTGTTCCTGGCTTGGCTTTTGAATCGTGTGTGAGTGGGAATCAGCTCTGGAATCTGTTTAATTTGCCAAGCAAGTTCACACAGAGCCGACAAGGAATATGACTTGGTTGGCTGCTCACGTGAAACACAAGATAGCTGTCGCATGACATATAAAGCAGACTAACTAGCTGAGTTGCATAGGCAGGGGATGTGCTGCAGAAACTTAGAGAAGAACGTGCAAAAAGAACATTTAGTAATACTCAGATTCAAAAGGGGGGAAAAAAACCCTCAAATCTGGAAGGTCTCAGATATACACTAATCTCAGATTTCCCTGGTGAGAAGCAATAACAGGTTTATCTAGAGATCTGAGGAATACTGATGTGAGGAAGTGGGTTTGATAGCAAGGTGATTGGGCCAAATGGGAACAGGAAGCGGAGCGCTTACATTTGACTATACAGCGTATAACTCTACTAACTATTCAGCCAATGTGACTTCAATACAAATAGTTGACTGAGTAGCATTGGAAATAGGTGTTGGAAACCAACAGTGAAATAAATGTAAGCATCCAGTAATGTTCATAGTAGTGCTGAAGAGCTATGAGGGATGGGGGGTATGATTGGTGGGTCATTTGGGTTGTTTATGGGAGCAACACAGCTAAAAAAAAAAATAATAATTGGATTCAAGCTTGCAACGCCACAGCTATATTTAACATGCGGTACCAGCCACTTTGGTACACCTATAAGGCCAGTCCAGCTGTGTCTTTTTTTTGTTTTGTTTTTTTGTTTTTATCCCCCCCCCCTTTTCTCCCAATCCACTCTGTGCATAACTGTAGCCCACTGACTTCTGGTTTCTACTTTAGTGGTCATACCAGTTTCCTGTTTTGTTGGCGTGTGCTATTGACAATGGCATATTTCGCAATGCCTGCAAGATTTACCACGGATAAATGTCATCGACATACACAGAACTGTCGACAAACTGTCACCTGCACCTACCAGCAAACAGGTGGAAAGTTGTACATATCAAGTTACTTCCACGTCACTTGATATGTACAATATCAAGTTACAGTTAATAAATGTCATTGACATTTATCCATACTAAATCTTGCAGGCATCGTGAAAAATATGCCATTGTCAATAGCACATGCCAACAAAGAGGAAACTGGTATGACCACTGCAGTAGAAACCGGAAGTCAGTGGACTACAGTTATGCACAGAGTGGATTGTATCCGGCCAACTACCTTACTCTTCTGAGCTATCCCGATCTCTGCTCCACCCCCTCTGCCGATCTGGAGAGGGCTGCAGACAACCACATGCCTCCTCCGATACATGTGGCGTCACTAGCTGCTTCTTTTCACCTGTTGGTGAGGAGTTTTGCCACGGGGACATAGCACGTGGGAGGATTACGCTATTTTCCCAGTCCCATCCCCACCCCCGTACATGCGCCCTGACCAACCAGAGGAGGCGCTAATGCAGCGCCCAGGACATAGTGGGAAGATTGCGGCGCTAACTCATGTTCGCAGTTGCCTCACCCAGTACCGACTATACAGTGTCCATGTCTACATCTGCGTTTGCCATTGTGTGAAGTTTTTATTTTGATCGTCTAATTTTTTTTTTCGTTGAATGGCTGGGAGAGCTGGTGTTGGATCGGCTGAGAGAGCTTGGTCTGCTGGGCCCAAGGACCACAGCGCTGCCCGGAGCTGAGCCAAGAGAAAACACTGAGGCGGTCTGGCGGCGGCCTCGCCTAGCATCGACTGTGCAGTGTTTTTGTCTGTATTGTCGTGTGGAGTGCGGGGAGGTGTGTCGAAGTTGTCTGGCTGGGAGAGCATGCATTGGATCGGCTGAGGGAGCTTGGTCTGTTGCGTCCGGAGGGCCCAAGGACCACGGCCCTACCCGGAGCTGCACCCGAAGAGGGAATGGGGCGGTCTGACAGGACGCGGAAGTGTGGCAGGCTAAGCTAACTGCTAGCCCATGCAGTCCGGCAGTTCCAACAGTCATCCTGGCTGGCGTTCGTTCTCCTGGACAGTGGGATTTTTGGACTGGGTTGCACTGAGTGTACTGTGTTGTTAAGTGTTTATGTTTTTTTGCTTTGTTCTCTCTGTTTTTGGTGGTGTCATTTTTGGGAACTTTTGGATGTGTGTTGTTGTCTTTTGTGTTGCGCTGCTGTGGGCTGGGAGAAAATAAATTTAATTTATTTTGTGTATGTAAGTATAAGAAAGAAATTACAATGAATTGTTCCTGATTCCTGATACCCACATCCAGCTTCCCTGAGGTTTCTTCCTATTTTTTCTCCCTGTTAAAGTTTTTTGTTTTTAGGGAGTTGTTCCTTATCCGATGTGAGGGTCTAAGAACAGGATGTTGTGTTGCTGTAAAGCCAGTTGAGGCAAATTTGTAATTTGTGATATTGGGCTGTACAAATAAAACTGACTTGACTTGACAGACATGGCCAATTGCGTCTGTAGCGACACCCGACCAAGCTGGAGGTAACAAGGGGATTCGCACTGGCGATCCCCATGTTGGTAGGCAACGGAATAGACCACCAAGCCACCAGGACACCCCGCCAGTTGCGTCTTTAACGAGAACGGACTGGACTGCCACACTCCTGTGTTGTTGCTTGGTTTCTGGTGCTCTAGTGGTCTGGATTCAGCGCTCTCAGCAGCACAGCCCACGTATGATTTCCAGTCGGAGTAAACGGTGCTAAGAAAACTGCTTCTCAGTGCAACCTTTCATTACTACTGTGCCTGCGATCTGTATGATGCTGTGTTCAACTACGGGGTACACCA
The DNA here is from genome assembly GCF_029633865.1 of Lampris incognitus. Taxonomy (NCBI): domain Eukaryota; kingdom Metazoa; phylum Chordata; class Actinopteri; order Lampriformes; family Lampridae; genus Lampris; species Lampris incognitus. Next base: position 19,540,612 of record NC_079216.1, on the reverse strand, counting down.
TCAGTGCCAATAAATAAAACTGAACCAAAACTCTCCAGTGGGAGTCTTAGCCCTTCCAGTTGGAGTGCCGTTGAGTTAGGCAACAGACACCAAAACTGCTCCAGGAGTGCTGTATTTCAGGCAACTCTTCATTCTCACCTCTTTGGAATAATGTATGTGCATGGCTTTTTGTGTTTTTTTTTTTTTTCATAGGCTTTGCAAGATAAACCAGTTGGAGATTTGTGGAACAGACAACAATACTTAGCGTGTGTATGACTACCATGAGTAAATTGGTCAGTAACGTGGTTCTCCTTCCTCTGAATCTGACCCCGAGTGAGAATACTGTTACACCACAGTTTGTTTCACTGATGGGAGCCCTTCTGCACCGCCGCAGTGGGGATATCTTTGGTGTCCTCAGTGGGAGGTTTTTTTTTTTTAACAACTTTTAACACGGTGTCAGTGGGCAGTAAACTGACAATAATCACCGGAGCTGGCTGGACGCTGTAACCATTAGCCACATTATGTTGGAGTGAAGAAAGTAGTTCTCTCTGAGGACTGTCCTTGCTTTTTACTGCAGTGTGATGAGTTGGTTTAAACCCCATTCCCCTCAGATGGTGCGTTTGGGTAATTCTGCTTGAATTTACCACAGCTTTGCAAAGTAATCTGCCGGTGGTAGGAGAACGGCCTTTAATGAGAAAAGCTATTTGAGGCTCTAAAGTATATTTTCGATGCACTGATTTGTTCAAACTCAAATTCACTCGAGATACCCATGTCCTTGCTCAGCCTAAAAATAACAAGCCAGAAAAGGGGGTAACGTGTCTACACTTCACAGTTAAAGGTTTTTGGTTTCTTCTTTGTCAGTGGCCTGAAGGGGTTAACCCTGATTTGTCATCAAGCAGGCGAAAATGGCAATCAAACCAGACAAGGCACGCTCCTTTTCATTCAGATTGGACTGGCAGACTGGCAGATGTGAACCGTCTGCTGAGAGCCTGAATACCAAATGACATGTTTTCAGCAAACACTGGATGCAGTGTCATTCATTCTGGAGAGGCAGTACAGGCTGCTGCCTCCCCTCAGCAAGAGTAGGAGCTGTTGACCTTTCCAAGTCTCTCTCTCGCTCTCTCTCTCACTCGCTTGCTTGCTCTCGCTCCATCCTTCTTCACACTCCCCTCTCAAAAGCACAATTCCCTCCCCCCTCCTTTTCCACCCCATGTTATCTCAAATAATTACCCGCCGCCTCTCTCCAGGAGCCTCCTGGGGCCTCCTCAGCCTCGTACTGAGCCTCTTGTTTGTGGAGGGGGGGAATGGAGGGGTAAGAGCGGATTGGAGAGAGGAAATTAAGCCCCGTCCCTTCCAAACTTTGCTAATTAGCCACTCCGGTACCGGTGAAGACCCCCAGTTAATGGAGTGGTGGTCCACTAGCGTAAAATCCAGCATCTGTGGCGACCATGAGGGAGAAAGGCCTAGCTGCAGCTGGTCTTCATGGCACTTAGTGTAGACCATCACAGTGCGAGGATATTATTTTTAATGACCCCCCTTAGGTAAGGAACAGGTTTTCTTTTTTTTCCCCTCATTCAGTCAATGGTAGAAGTGGTCACTTGTCTGGCCTTGACTGCTGCCGTGCTGCCACAAGCATTCACTCAGCTGACATGTTTTAACCTTATATGGGTGATGGCATCAGCAATGTGCTAATACTCGGCCTCACTGGATTATTTGTGTGTGTGTGTGTGCGCTGGGGGGGGGGGTTGTGTGTGACTCAAGTATGCTGTGTTTGATATGCATGCATGTTTGCACAATGTCGGGCATGTCCTAAATAGCACACAGTGAGACTAGAAAGAATCTGAAAGTGAAAATGAAGTGGAAAAACCAAATGATGGAAATGCTCATAACCCGTTCTTACTCAAATTGTGGTTTATCATCTCAAATTACAAATATTGAACCAAGCATGTGAGAGCCGCAAAATCTGCACAATACTCAGAGTCTAACTCAACGTAGTCTATGACAAATGAAGAACAGCTCAGACAAAAACAAAGGCGGAGCTCGGGATTAGGAGGCTGAGTTTCAGCTTCGGGCATCTTTTTGCAGGTCTGCCATTTAATATGTCCTTGTTGTTGTTATCAGATGCTAAAACCAACATCAGAGATTACCATGGGAAAACGGCCGTCCACTACTGGAATGGAAGTATGGATGTATTCAACAAGTGTGGCTCTCAGTCAGGTAAGGGATTCTGTGGCCAAGTTCAGTTGTTGAGCTTTTTTTTTGTGTGTGTGTCTTTTGTGGCTGTGATGTTTGAGTGGGAGATTTTCAAGTGTCTGAGGTTGCATGTCTAGCATTTCTAAAATGTAGGTTTGTTTGCCAAAAGAAGAGAGGTTCTGTTTACTTTTACACAAACACAGCTGCAGCCAGGTACTATATGATGCCATCTAGTCTATTGTGTACTGGCCTGTTTGGCACCACAGTGTACCCTATTTTTATCGTCATTGTAATACGAACTTCCAAAATAAACACAATGTGCTGTGATATCAAAATGTCGGAGAGTTATAAAGCCGGGAAGCTGAAACAGCAGAGCAAAAGGACTATGCTAAGTGGCTAATGGCAATTCAGCATTGTGGCCCCTGCAGAGCTGCTTATCCCGGTCAGTGGTGACAGGAAGTTGGCTTCTTTACATTTATCACTGATGATTTAGCCAAGCCTTTGGTTATACCTTGCTTATGTGTTTCCAATGAATGCCAGTGAGAGGGTATAGTAGATGTTTATTTTCTTTGTCTATCTTAATGTGGATATAGACATACACTCTTTTTCCTCATTGTTGTACATGTTGATCAATGAGCAGTCAACAAAGTGACGGAAGTAGTTCTGTTAAGAACTACTACAATGCCAGGCTCTAAACTCTGACTCAATTTGACTGTCAGAGAGCTCCTTTCTGTTGTTAGACGACATTCAGACCGTCACATTGTTCGCAGCATGCAGTAGGTCTAAGCCACTCATTCCTTAAGCCCTCATATTTGGCCCTTTTCTTCCTCCCAGGGAACCATCAGCTTGAGCCTTGATGTTTTAGTTAGCAGCAAGATGTATGGCCTGAGCAAAGTTGCAGTGATGTTGGCAGAACTTGGGCTGTTTGTCCAAGTTAACCAGTTGATTTTGTTCTTAACAGCAGACCTGACACTTGACTCAAACTGTGATTTCTCCTCTGGTGTGATGAATGCAGTGGTCTTTGCTGGACTAAGGCATCGGCTATGTACCCTTTTCAAGGGTTTGAAACAGCTTCTGAGGATGTGCTTAAGTGTACTTCATTGGAAGCATAGAGGGCATGAAGGTGTTTCTGCCTTCCCTCAGCAAAAAAGGTTGGACATGCTGGGGAATACATCATAGACTGTATCATGCACCTGATGCAGTATTGCTTGGACCACCACAGGTTGGACCAAGACATTTCTTGTGGAAATATTGCCCGGTTCCCACTTTAGCTAATCACCTTGTTATTTCATCCTCACCTTCCTGCTTGTGCCACCTCCTCCTTGACAAGTCAGTGCCGAACTTTGCCTTTGGCCTTGTCAATCTGCCATGCTTCAGTTGTTAAGATGTCACTTGTCCAACCAGCGCAATATGCTACAGTGGTGACTCAAGGAGCTAAACTGCCAGATAAACACCCCCCCCCCCCATTGTCACTTCATTGCTGGCCAGAAAGACTTTGGGGTCAATGGACATCCTGTACACCAACACCTCTCTTGTATGGTTGACCTCTTTGGTTAAGGCTGCTGATAGGAACCTGCAGATTGTTTTTCTGCTCATGCTAAGTGATGCTGCACAGGCTTCGGAGAAGTCCCAGCCACCTCCAGAGGGGTTGGATGAGCTTCCTTCTGAGGTCCTTGGTGATTTACAGTGTAGCCTTGTAAACTAGCATAGGCCAGAGGATTCTTGGGAGGTTACTTTGTTGGTAGATCAAGGTCTTGAACTCTCCTTACGTTCCTGATTTCGCTACAAGTGGCAGCTATGACCCAGGGACCCTTCTAGTTGTTTGTATGGACAGTCTCCTTCAGGGTATAGTCACAAACCATGTCCAGGCCTCTAACAGGTTTCTCTCTGATGGAATCAGATTATCTCCTTGGGTGAAGCTAATTCACATTGTTTTTAAGAGAAGTAAGAGTTCAGTATGTGACCGTCAGCACACTGAAAATCAAGGAAATCTTTTCAAGTTGAAATATTGGTAGCTTAAGAAAATTGTGAGGCTCACATTTGGAAAATAATTGCTACTATGAAAGTAAAACTCTAGTTGTTATCTAAGCACAAAGCCATTTTAAGACCTTTGCTCTCAAAGTATTTCCGTTATTTACAATAAAGTCATATTTTGTGCATATCAACTGGAGAAGTTCAGGGAATTTTTTTTCTTCTTCAAAATGGGTAAAAAGCTTCTTGGCCTAGAAACCCTTCAACTGAGTGTTAATGATACCATTTTTGACAGGTGAGAGGCTGTCTCGAGGAAGACTGACACAACGTTATACCCTGCCATCATTATTGCTCTCTCGTTCCCGAAGCCAAGGCCAACTCAACCTGGATTTTGGGACAATGTCACACTCTCCTCATCATGATGTGTTTAACCTCCAAATATGATTTTTTTAAGCTCCTACTGGACACCGCTTCTCCAACTCCAAAGAGATGTATGTTAAAAGCTCTGAACCGCTTAAGTAACCAGGTTTAACACACGAAAAGGCGGGGCTAGGAAGCTAATTCAACATGGTGGCGGACACTGGTACTGCAGTTTAAATCACAAGTACATAAGGTATACAGGGCGGCACGGTGGCACAGTGGTTAGTGCAGTCGCCTCACAGCAAGAAGGTCCTGGGTTTGAGCCCCGGGGTTGTCCAACCTTTGGGGGTCGTCCCGGGTCGTCCTCTGTGTGGAGTTTGCATGTTCTCCTCGTGTCTGCAAGGGTTTCCTCCGGGGGCTCCGGTTTCCTTCCACAGTCCAAAGACATGTCGGTCAGGTGAATCGGCCACACTAAATTGTCCCTAGGTATAAATGTGTGTGTGTGTGTGTGTGTGTGTGTGTGTGTGTGTGTATGTCGGCCCTGTGATAGCCTGGCAGCCTGTCCAGGGTGTCTCCCTGCCTGCCGTCCAATGACTGCTGGGATAGGCTCCAGCATCCCCGCAACCCTGAGAGCAGGATAAGCGGTTCGGATAATGGAAGGATGGATAAGGTATACAGGCACCCTTATGCTTAATTATAAATGTACTTAGGCATTTCTTTAATGCCATACAAATTAAACAGAAATAACGTGAGACTCCAGAGTTGTAGTTTATTGTTTGTCTGCCTTTAACAAAAAGATTGCCCATGTATTGGTGCTAGCCTCCATTACCTGATTCTGTATGGGAATATGTTTTCTGTTGACAGCTGTTAACTTCTTGAATGCAAAAATAGAACAACAGCTGATATGCAGGAGGAGGCAAACACCCCACACACGGTGAGGAGACACAACCAGTATGATTTCTGTTGGAGGACATTAAGGATGTTATTTGTGGTTTGCTTATATGTGAAATGTTAACTCTCCATTTTAATTATTTTCAAATTGTTGTGCTGTGGGAGGGAAAAAAAACAAGAGAAGGGATGTTCTTCATCTGTCCTACCCAGCCTTTAAGAGGGCAAACTGTACTGCAGGGTGTTTGGCTAAGCTGCTCGAGTGGTTGTATCCAAATGTGTTTAATATAGCAATTTAATGACAATGATACTTCAGGGAAAGCTAGTCTACCTAGATGGACTTCTAATTTGTAGCGCTAAATGTAGTGTTTATTGTTGTTATTGATGATAATGAGATGTATCTCTAATACAGCAGAATTGTGGTTGTTTGTTGCCTTTACAAAATCTTAATATGAAAATAAAGGGTGTTAATTAAAAGTGCATGATGTTTTTGGCCTTTTGTTTGTCATTTGATATGTTAAAAGGAGGCTCTAACCAAATAGCATTTACCATCAAGTGTTTGCTGTTGATGTACAAGATGGGTGGAGTTTATCTCATACCATTCATTATGTTTGAAACACCACAGGAAAATCAGTAGCGTTGGTTGTCAGGGTGGCATTAATGTGATTCAGCCGTACCCAAATACATAAAATTGCAATAGTTGACCCAGGTCAAAAATATCACAAGTATTCCACATAGCCTATAGCTCTTGTCCTTCTTGTCCTTCTGCACTCCCAAGGCAGAGTTGAGACTAGCTCCGGTGCAACCCCACCAACTGACAACAGGGCTGCTCATGGGCAGCCCACCTAGCTCACACTCTCCCATGGGGTTATAAGAAGCTACACCCTCCTCTGGTAGGATATACAGTATCTAGCTATCCTGTATGCAGTCAGGCCCTGAGGAACTAGAACGGCGGTGTAATAGAAATCTATCACACAAGCTTGTCCGGGACATGAACCCGGGACAACATGCAGCCTAAGCAAGGATAATAATAATAATAATAATAATAATAATAATAAATGGATGCAATCATCCATTTCTAGTGGACTATAGTGTTGTGTGCTTCTCGGTTGTCTTGATGTGGGCTCTACTGTCTTGAAGGGGTGGCCTCCACCCATCTGGTACTCTAAGCAGATTAACACAAACGCTGGTAATTGAAAATTTTGTTTGAACCAGAATTATAGATTTTTTTCTATTACAGGTAAATGTAGTTAGCTTATCCTGACCCTAGACTTTCTGCTCTGTGGAGAAAAGGCTTGGAGCATATTAAGAAAGGTTTTTTCTTTTCTTGAGTCCTTGGCCACAGTGTCTCCTGGTCGCCTCTGTCAGGAATTAGTGGTAAATGTTTGACACAGCGAAACACGTTTCACCCTCTCGCTCTCTTTCACAAGCTCATAAATGTCTTCATTAACTTCCTCGCCATTGGCTGGATGGCTGCATAGAGCTCATCATGTGGCTTAATAAGCCAGACCAGGACCATTTGTGTAAATGATAAGCAGGGAATGGGACGATCAGTGGGAGGACACACTCTGTGCTGATAATAAACGCTCGCTGGAGATAATGTGGAAATTAGCAAAGCAGCAAGGCAGCTCGAAGAGTTGGATTTAGCCCGTGTGTGACTAAATCCCATTGAGGATACACAACGTTGGGAGTTAATGAGAACATCCACAATGTAACGTGGATGCCTGAATACAAAATTAATAGAGAATGATCCACAGCCTCCCGGCAGAACTAACACACACTGGCAAATTTGAACCCTGTGCCACATTTTATTTATTTATTTATTTTGCAGACTACAAGGTATGCTAAATCCATGACGAAGGTCTTTTAGCTGCCTTTATCAGTAGTGTGTTTGCGCTACAAAACTCCAAATTAAAAGTGGACCGATGATGTAATAGCTGCAATGACATGGTGTTTGCTGCTCTTTACATCGTTTTACGGGGCTGTGACGATGAGGTTTACTTGTCATTATCCCTCCGTTAACTGCAACTCATGGCCCATCATCAGCGTTCACAAGATTCATGTTGGAAGCGATAGAGCGTCCATGTTATTGTAAAAATATTAGCACTGCATCCTTCTGAGAAAAGAACTGATCAATAATCAATCAAGTCAGATTAACTGTGTATGAATGACGCAAAGTCTTTTTACAAAGCCAACAATAATCGACATATTATTACATATCATATGATGATGATATTAGCCTACATTTTATACACATATAATGGATCATGACATAATCGTTTGTACGTTGAACATTTTTATGTCTGTAGAGACCATGAAGGCTTTTGAAATCTTTTCTCTGCATGATTTGATAAATAAACAGAGGTCATTATTTGCAAAATTCCCAAAAGCTGATTTGTTGTTTGTGGTTGGTATTTGGTTTTCCCTGATAACACGTGGAGGGCTTGGCTGCAGCGGTGCAGGTACGTCCGCCTGATAAGGAAGCCTGTGATTAATGATGGACAGATATGAGCGGCATGTTTAACTACCTCAAATAGATCACATTCAAAAGGTTTTTGTTTTTTTTTTGCAAAACTTTTGTACTCAGAAGCAGAGCTTCACAAATAAAACACACAAGCAATGAAAGAACAAAAGTAAAAAAAGTAACCAATAAATTAATAATAGTAATACAGCCAGGACTCAGTCAGATGATGGAGTGTATTCACGCTTTAGGCAGTGTGTGTTGCGGTTCAGCTGGACCAGTACTGAACCAACACTGAGGTCCAGCTGGAGAGACAACAGCAGTTATGAGATGTTGCACATTGACTGGTCCAAACACAGAAGAGGGCAGAGAAAGACTACACCAGGACATCATTCATGATGAATGACAACCATACCACAGAGTATTTATTCATTATATTATATTATGTTATGTTATATTATATTATATTATATTTTATTATATTATATTATATTCATTCTGGCAGCACGGTGACACGCTGGTTAGTGCTGTTGCTTCACAGCAAGAAGGTCCTGGGTTCGAACCCCAGTCTAGTCCAATCTTGGGGGTCATTCCAGGTCATCCTCTGTGTGGAGTTTGCATGTTTTCCCGTGTCTGCGGTGGGTTTTCTCCAGGTGCTCTGGTTTCCCCCACCATCAAAAAGACATGCATGTTAGGTTTATACTCCTGTCTGTGCCCCTGACCGAGGCACAGCAAGACCAACTGGAGTTGGTCGGCAGCTGCCCACTGCTCCTAGCTACACGGCTAGGATGGGTTAAATGAGCATAATTGCCCCACGGGGGTCAATAAATATATCAAAGTCTCCAAAAAAAACCAAAAACAAACAAACAAAAAACCAAAACAAATCATTAGTATTTAGTATTTATGTGCATCTCTGATATATTCTCTGCACCATTGCACTTTATCATCTCTTATTTCACCTCAACAAGTCAATACTTGTGTATATATCTGAAGGTTGTTGTGTTGCAGTGTTGTTATTCTAAGTACACTGAGAGAGCCACAAAACTGGAGTCAAATTCCATGTAGGTGCAAACCTACATGGCCAATAAACTGTCACGCCCCGTCTGGATGGTTAAGTTATCTTTTGTTTCTCCCAGTGTTCTTTGTCTTGTACTTCCTGTTTTATTTAGATACTCACCTCTTGTCTCGTTTCAGGTCCTTTACTTCCTGCCCTCGTGTGTCTCCCTCCTGTGTGATTACCTGCCCTGCCCTAATGTGTTGCACCCGTGTCTCATTGTCTCCCCTCCTCCAGAGTATATAGTCTTAGTGTTCCCTTCCTTCTGTGCCAGTTCGTCTTGTTCCTTGTGACAGCGTTCCAGCATTTCTCCCCTTGTGTGAGTTTCTTGAGCCCTATAGTTTCCTGACCTGTTTTTGCCTTTTTGACCTCGCCTTTTGCCTGCCGATTTGGACACTGTTGCCTTGTTATCTGATCACCTGTGTACCGACCTCATTTTTATTAAAGGACTGATTTTTGTGAAATGAGACTGAGTCTGCGTTTTGAGTCCAAGCCTGTGGTTCAGTACTGACATAAACATGATTCTGATTCTAACTGACATGGAGTGGAAGAATCTATATTTATCTATATTTCTACGTAATATCTTATATCCAGTATCATATTTGATATTTGCAAAGAATTCAACCACCTTTCTTGCCCATTTACATCAAACAAAGTGAAGAAAGTGTGTGGGGCCATGTCCGTGTGATGTGAGCCGGGTGGTGCTGGGTGTTTTCGCAGGTATATCTGACTCTCCACCACAACGCTATCAGAGACAGACAGTGAGTAATGGGAGAAGCCCGGAGCAGCAGACGGGCAGAGGAGAGTCTGAAGGCTGCTTCACTCTCTTTCAACCGCCTGCAGCCTGAAGAGATTAGACCTTTCTCCTGGTATCAAGGCCCTCCATCAGCCTGATTCATTTAAGATTAAGGGAAGGGGGGGGGGGAGCAGAGCGAGGGAGAGAGAGAGAGTATGGAGGAGAGGGAAAGGTACAGGTCAAGCAGAAGTGTGTGTCTGCGGTCACTGTCAAAGCGATGGGAGAGCTGATCTGGGTATGTCGTTTGTTTAAAAATGGTCACATTTGTCAAGCGGGCTTCGTCTGGTTGTGTGGCGGGCGGCCGATGGGTCATCCACTCGGTGGAACATTATCGTGGCGATATCATCCACCTTATCATTTCCTCGCTTTGCAACGCATCGCTTACTTCCAAATCCAAATATGCATCACTCCATTTATGAGCATTCAGAGTGACATCACAGGGGTAGCCCGTCCCATTCACTGGGTGACTTGAGGTTAGGGGTTCCATTCCCTGTGGCGCTCTGTGGGTAGACTGATACTGACCATACCTAGTGTTGGGCTGCCATTCTCACCGGTGCCACTAAGAATGTGCACGCTGTTAAGTGCTTGGACAAGGGCATTACATTAATGCTGTGCAGAAACTGCCCTGCGGATATCTTAGTCTGTTTAGTATGTGCGCTAGGTAATATTGACTAATTATACAATAGCTGTCATGTACATAGCAGACTGGAGTCACCGCGGCGGTCATGACCTCCTTGCCGAGATTCATTACCAGACGCCTGGTGAATAGCCCTGCAAGCATCAATCTGCATTTACAAGCCCATTACCCCACAGCAAACACCATTTTACAGCCCTCTGTGACCATTAATTTTGCGACCTCAGCAAATCAAGAGCTACTTAGCAACAAAACAGATCAAAATTGACCCCATTCAGAAGCCAAGTGGGCGCTGTGAGTCTTCATGTTGTGATACAAAGAGGCTGGCTCGGGTAGAGAAAAGGGGCGGGGGGGGCATCTGTAGAAACCAATGAGATGAGTGGTGTTTATGGGCCCTTCAATGCACTCCGCCATAGTGGGACAACAATGCTGCGACCTCTGAACTTCTCCGCAGCCTCGCCGACCTCCGACCCCAATGTTTTCCCGCAGCTGTCACCTCTCACAATGGCCATTAACAGGCCAACCAATGAGGACGCGTCCCCTGTCCATTGACGGCTGGGCATTTTAAACCCTGAGAATGAAAACACAACCGTTAACTCATCTCGGAGCCATTGTTTGCCCCAAAATGGCTGTCACTGTGGCTCCCAGTCAATGGGAAATAGGGCCTAATGAGCTGAAAAGCCACATCAAAGGCTCCCACAATGGAGCCAATCCCAACAGCCCTCTGATGTGTTACTCAATGCAACAAGCAGAGAATGCCCCTATTGTTCAGAGGTAGTGGTGATGACAGTGTGTGTGTGTGTGTGTGTGTGTGTGTGTGTGTGTGTGTGTGTGTGTGTGTGTGTGTGTAAATATATAATTTTTTTCCCCTGCCTCCGAGCCAATGCACAAACCATGCCCCTCCTATCAAAGCGTATCTCTTGTGTGTTTATCACTGTTTTAGTTATTTGGTTGTATTATCAACTAGAGCACTCTCTAATTGTATTTGCTTGGGTATATATTCTACTATTACTACTACTTCCTAGTGCTCCCGTTAGGGGTCGACACAGTGGATCATCAGTTTCCATCTCTTCCTGTCTTCTGCATCTTCCTCTGTCACGCCGTGTCCTCCCTCACCACATCCATAAACCTCCTCTTTGGCCTTCCTCTTTTCCTCTTCCCTGGCAGCTCCATATTCAGCATCCTTCTCCCAATATACCCAGCATCTCTCCTCCACACATGTCCAAGCCATCTCAATCCTGCCTCTCTTGCTTTGTCTCCAAGCCGTCCAACCTGAGCTGTCCTTCTAATGTACTCGTTCCTAATCCTGTCCTTCTTTGTCACTCCCAATGAAAATCTTAGCATCTTCAACTCTACCACCTCCAGCTCCACCTCCTGTCTTTTCATCAGTGCCACCGTCTCCAAACCATAGAACGTAGCTGGTCTCACAACCATCTTGTAAACCTTCCCTTTAACTCTTGCTGGCACCCTTCTGTCGCAAATCACTCCTGACACTCTTCTCCACCCAGTCCACCCTGCCTGCACTCTCTTCTTCACCTCTCTCCCGCACTCCCCATTACTTTGAACAGTTGACCCCAAATGTTTAAACTCATCCACCTTCGTCACCTCTACTCCTTGCATCCTGACCATTCCACTGTCCTCCCTCTCATTCACGCATGTGTATTCCATCTTGCTCCTACTGACTTTCATTCCTCTTCTCTCCAGTGCATACCTCCACCTCTCCAGGCTCTCCTCAACCTGCACCCTACTCTCACTACAGATCACAATGTCATCCGCAAACATCATCGTCCATGGAGACTCCTGCCTGATCTTGTCCGTCAACCTGTCCATCGCCATTGCAAACAAGAAAGGGCTCAGAGCCGATCCTTGATGTAATCCCACCTCCACCTTAAACCCATCTGTCATTCCAACCACACACCTCACCACTGTTACATTGCCCTCATACATATCCTGCACCACTCCTACATACTTCTCTGCAACTCCTGACTTCCTCATACAATACCACACCTCCTCTCTTGGCACCCTGTCATATGCTTTCTCTAAATCCACAAAGACACAGTGCAACTCTTTCTGGCCTTCTCTATACTTCTCAATCAACATTCTCAGAGCAAACATGGCATCTGTGGTGCTCTTTCATAGCATGAAACCATACTGCTGCTCGTTAATCATCACCTCTCCTCTTAATCTAGCTTCTATTACTCTTTCCCAAATCTTCATGCTGTGGCTGATCAACTTTATACCTCTGTAGTTGTTACAGTTCTGCACATCGCCCTTATTCTTGAAAATCGGTACCAGTATGCTTCTTCTCCACTCCTCAGGCATCGTCTCACTTTCCAAGATTGTGTTAAACAATCGAGTTAAAAACTTCACTGCCATCTCTCCTAAACATCTCCATGCCTCCACAAGTATGTCATCTGGACCAACTGCCTTTCCACTCTTCATCCTCTTCATAGCTGCCCTCACTTCCTCCTTGCTAATCCACCGCACTTCCTGATTCACTATCCCAACATCATCCAACCTTCTCTCTCTCTCATTTTCTTCATTCATCAACCCCTCAAAGTTTTCCTTCCACCTTCTCAACACACTCTCTTCGCTTGTCAGCACATTTCCATCTCTATCCTTGATCGCCCTAACTTGCTGAACATCCTTTGCAGCTCAGTCCCTCTGTCTAGCCTATCGGTACAAGTCCTTTTCTCCTTCCTTAGTGTCCAACCTCTCATACAACTCACCATACACATTTTCCTTTGCCTTTGCCACCTCTCTCTTCTCTTTACGCTACATCTCCTTGTACTCCTGTCTACTTTCTTCATCTCTCTGACTATCCCACTTCTTCTTTGCCAACCTCTTCATCTGTATAATTTGCTGTACTTCCTCATTCCACCACCAAGTCTCCTTGTCTTCTTTCCTCTGTCCTGATGACACACTGTTACGGCCACGGGTGTGTCCGTATAGTTGTTTTGTTCCCTTCTGTATTTAACCCTCACTCTGACTCTACATTCAGGTATCCGCCAGGTGCTCCTCATCACCTAATCAGCCGGTCAACAAGTCATCCAATTTCCGTCAGCTCTGCAGTCTCCCATTTAAACCCTCACATGTCTTCAGTTCCCCTGCCAGCTAGTTTAGTTTGTGTGGTGTAGCTACTTTGAGTTGATGTTTTCGTCTCTGTAGCTACTTTGTGTTTGTAATGTCTGGCCTGTTTTCGGTTAAGTTTTGCATTTTCAAACTTGAGTATTTTGGATATGTTTAGCCTTTATTTTGTTTAGTTCTTTTGGGCAGGGGATCAAGGTAAGATGCCTATGGGCAAACACCCCATCACGTAGCTTACCTCTGTTAGACACACTAGGTTAGGAGTGGTTGTCACCTTCTGTCTTTAGGTTTGGTGCTTTTCAGCACCGTCAAGGGTGGGTTGCTTTTGTCAGTAGTTTGTTGTTTTGGCAACCGTTCGGTTCCCTTGTCCTGTCATTGTTAATAAATATTTATATTTATACATTTATTGTCTCTGTGTTGCACCCTCACCTCACTGTTACCCAGTACACTAATTGTTGCACCCTCTCCAGACCAAGGGATGTAACACACACCAAGTACCTTCCTAGCTGTCTCCCTCACTTATATCTGCAGTGGTTGCCCAGCCACCTGGCAACTCTTCACTACCACCCAGTGCCTGTCTTAAGTCCTCCCTGAACTCCACACAATAATCTTCCTTCTTCAACTTCCACCATTTGATCTTCGGCTCTGCCTTCACTCTCTTCCTCTTCTTGGTCTCCAAAGTCATCCTACAGACCACCATCTGATGCTGCCTAGCTACGTTCTCCCCTGTCACCACCTTGCAGTCTCCAATCCCTTTTAGATGGCGCCTCCTGCATAAGATATAGTCCACCTGTGTGCACTTTTCTCCACTTTTGTACGTCACCCTGTGTTCCTCCCTCTTCTTGAAATATTTATTCACCACAGCCATTTCCATCCTTTTCACAAAATCCACCACCATCTGTCCATCCACATTTCTCTCCGTGACACCATACCTACCCATCACCTCTGTTCCCTTCACCAACATGCCCATTGAAGTCTTCTCCAATCACCACTCTCTCCTCCTTAAGTACCCTCTCCACCACATCATCCAACTCACTCCACAATTCTTCTTTCTCTTCCATCACACACCCAACTTGCGGGGCATATGCGCTGATAACATAAAGCAATACACCTTCGATTTCCAGGTTCATACTCAGCACTCTGTCCAACACTCTCTTCACCTCCAGCACACTTTTGACATACTCTTCCTTCAGGATTACCCCTACCCCATTTCTCCTCCCATTTGCACCATGGTAGAAGAGTTTGAAATCTCCTCCGATGCTCCTGGTCTTACTCCCCTTCCACCTGGTTTCTTGCACACACAGTATGCCTACCTTCCTTCTCTCCATCACATCAGCCAGCTCTCTCCCTTTACCAGTCATAGTGCCAACATTCAAAGTTCCGACTCTCACCTCCACATGCCTACCCTTCCTCCTCTCCCACTGCCTCTGGACATGTCTTCCCCCTCTCCTTCTCCTTCGCCCAACAGTAGCATAGTTTCCACCAGCACCCTGCTGGCCAACAGTACCGGTTGTTGGTAACCCGGACCTCGACCGACCCGGTAGGAAAATCCTCATTTATGAGCTTCATATTTGATGTGGCAAAGATTTTACGCCAGATGCCCTCCCTGACGCAACCCTCCCCATTTATCCGGGCTCGGGACCGGCACTAAGAATGCACTGGCTTGTTCATCCTCAGTGGCTGGGTTCTTTGCTTATCTACATATTACTTCTGAGAAACCTGATGACCCATTTGCCCCCATGGGATAATTAAACTTCCATTAAAGCGTCAGTGAGCTCAGATTGAATTAAGCATTACTTGGATGGACATCACAGGAAAGAGCTCACATTTTGAACAGTTAATTTTACTTTTACTGTAACAGATATTTGAAAAATCTCTTGTAAATCACCTCAATCAGTTTGCTGTTACAAGTTGCCCAGCTAAACATTTTTGACTCATCTTTTTTTTGCTAATGTGAATAGTCCCAATGGAGACAACATAAATGTTTGTATCTTACACCAGAGAGGACTGACAGAAAAGACACGGGCTGATCCCTCAAAAATGACAGGTTAGTAGGTAAGAAAGGGGCCCCGGTCTCCCCCCTGACACCAGGAGCCCTTGTTGACCCCTGCAGCAAGAAGAACCTCGATGTTGTGTGGGTGCACACAACAAGCGTGTGTGTGTGTGTGTGTGTGTGTGTGTGTGTGTGTGTGTGTGTGTTTATGAGTGCAGATGTTTTAATACTCTAAAGGACCAAAGTTTCCCGCTAGTTAGCCATGTTTTTGTAGGTCATGTCCTTTGACAGTGAGGACATTTTTCACTTTCACATTTTTCAACCAGTGACCTCTGTTGCATGTCATACAACTCTCTGTCTCTAATGCAGCTCCTCTTGCCTCCCGCTTGGGACTGAGATCAACTCGTGTCCTCGTGCTGCTGCTTAACAAATGGAGGGAAGTGCTCACAAGTGGTGAGCGGACACTGCTGGTCCAGTATTATAATGGCTCTGTTACACCTGATCAGAATGATGGTTTCCCTTCAATGATATTTCCCCAGATTTTAAGGACTGTACAGGACCTCTTTTAAAAAGTGAGAATCCCTCTGTGTTTTCCTTTTAGGATCCAAATGGAAGGTCAGTGTACAAAATGTTTGTTAAAGTTCTGCACAGGGACAAATTACATGGTAAACCTGACACCCTATGGAGGGCTCACTTAGGTCTGAATGACAGTTTTGGTCCTGAGTGGAGAGCGCTGTACAAACCACCATTGGTCAAAAGAGCTGCAGACCTGCAGTGGAGGGTTTAACATGGCATCGTGGCTGTTAATGCTTTTGTCTCTGTCATTAATTCTGATGTTAGCCATGATTGCCCATTTTGCTCTAATCGTGAAACTGTCTTCCATTGCTTCATGGAATGTTGTCGACTGCTGCCACTGTTTACATTACTAGAAAATGTGTTTGGGTTGTTTGGAGAGGTCTTTTCCAAACCCATGTTCATTCTGGGCTACAGGTACTCTCAGAAAAACAAGGCCAAAAGCCAGCTTTTTAATTTCATTCTGGGGCGTGCAAAGATGGCCGTGTACCTGAGCAGAAGAAACAGAATGGAGGACGCTGGGGATGATGCTGATGCTGTTTTTGTGTTTATAAAAATGTTAAGAGCTCGTTTAAAAGTAGATTTTTGCTACTTCAAAATGGTGGAAGATCTGGGAAGTTTTCGCAGTGTGTGGCATTGTAAAAATGTGCTTTGCTGTGTTGTGGGTGATGAGCTGATCTTGGGGAGTGTACTGACATGATTTAGATTCTGTGAATCTGATGTTGCTGACCATGTTGGTCTTTGTGTTGTCATTTTCTTGTGATTTTTATTAAAGTATTGTTGAAAGTCTCTCCTCTCTCTCTCTTTCTCTTCTCTCTCTCTGTCTCTCTCTTCCTCTCTTCTCTCTTTCTCTCCCTCTCTGTCTCTCTCTTCCTCTCTTCTCTCTTTCTCTTCTCTCTCTCTCTCTTGCTCTCTCTCTCTGTCTCTCTTTCTCTCCTCTCTCTCTCTCTGTCTCTCTCCCTCCCTCTCTCTTTCTCAAACCCACGGCTGGACATGTTTGAGGACCTGGGAAAAAGGCAGCTCACATCCTGTGTGTGAAGGTGAGGCATTTTTGGTTTCTGCAGGCCATGAAAGCATCGAGGTGGTCTGAGTTTTTTGGTCCGGACTCTTCCCCAAAAGGCTGCTGGCGGTCCCCGTACGAGCTGCCAGTTGAAAAACGGTCAGCTGACCTCCACTGGAGGTTGTGCACGGAGCGACAGCTACGCCCAGACACAGAGCACACCTGGATCCTGACCACAGGGAGGCGTGTCTTTTATTTGTCCAGTGTCCTGGGTTGGCGGGTGTGTTTGATTTGCTAAGGGGCTCGTTTTTGGGCTTGGGGGGCTGGGGGGTTACTTTCAGTTGTTTGTGTATGGTCCCAAATACCTAGCTGAGAAGAAAAGTACACAAACAATTATACATTTCATATCAGCCACCGCTACATTAACCATCTGGCCGAGCCATAAGAACCAGGCCCGGGCGGTGCTGTGTGGACCCTGTGTGGGTTCTTAAAGGTCTACTGAAGGCTCGGCTCAGGGTGGAGTATTCCTACTACAACATGGTAGAGGCTGTCAGCCTTATGTAACGGGGGCAGTCCTATGCTGTTCTATGCTGGTCAGCCTGCTGCATGCCCGTCACTCTCATCATTAGCTCTGCGTTGTGTTCTAGTTGGGTGGGGCCCCAGGTGTTGTGGGGGGCCCTCAGTCTCTCATCATCATCATCATCATCATCATGATCAAGGAAGGAGCGGGGACACACAGGACTCTATTTGGCCCACCTTGCCATTTATTTTGGTTTCAAACCCTTCGACAACCGTCCAGTCCTCCAGCGGGAGCGGTGTTTCTTACGGGCGTGGGGGTCGAAGTTCAACCACTGCCCGGACTCCACTCGTGTGCGTTGGAAGGAGAAACCGTCCACGGGACTCCGATGTAAGAAAGGATAAACAAGTATTTTATCCCACAGCTTGCAGTATCTTCTTACAGGGATACTCAAGGTTACGTTCTCCTCAACCAGCAAAACTGTCCCACGGTAAGAAACACGTGTGGCTCGGCTCGATTGCTGCTTGAGACTCCTCCCACAAAACAAAAATGGCCTCTCCCGCGTTCCGTCTTCCGTGTACCCATAAGACCTCTCTCTTAAAACGACAGTACACGTATATGACGGTCGTTGTAAAACACATAAAAGTAAATAATGACATAAAATAAAATGTAGTAAACACAAATAACAGCACACAGACAGGATTTGGTGATATTTCATACTCAAACAAAATAAAATAAAAACATTAATTTTAACCTGGTTACATTCACCCCTCCTGAAATTCACCAACATCCTGACAGCAGGATAAAAAGAGAAAGAGGAAAGGAAAAGCCCATCACTGACTACTGGCACAAGTGAAAAGAAGGACCTAGTCCTCCAGTCAACTTAGGAGCTACCTCGGTTACGAGGTCCAGAAAATAATGAGGTTGATCAAGTCTCAGAATTCCCTTAGATCAATGTGACGCCTGATACGCCACACCATGCATTTGGCCCAAAACAACCCTGTCTGATAGACACCTAATAACTCACATTAAACTAGTTTGAATGACTCCAACCTCCATCAAAGTGAGCCATAGATTCTATTAACCTGTTCACTGACCTCACCACCCTCCCTGTGCGTGTCCTAACCCGACCATCGCTCTCTACTTGTGTGCATGAGACAGTGCGAGCTGCAACATCTGTATCGAGTGAGGGTGGTGCCCCTGTGTGCGAATCAGTGTGAGATATAACACCTACATCGAGTGAGTGTGATGCCTCTATGTGTGGTGCATGTGTGTTGTGTGGTGCGTGTGTGTTGGGTGGAGACTGAGCAGTGGCCCCCACAGGACTGACTACCAGACTAGACGGAATGAACTCTTCCGCTTCTGCCCACTCAGATCTAGGTGAGTCTCCAAGTGATGAGACTGCTAGCCCCACTGCATCCCCTGAGACCGTCAGGCCATCTGCACTGTCCTCCTCATCGGACCCTGCGCAGTCAAGCAACTGACTGGTTGTACTGGACTCCTCACCCTGATCTAACTCAGGAAGGGGCAAGAAGTTGACCTCCAACAAACGGTTCCTGTGCACCACCCTGGTGTGCCCCTCTGCATCCTGAATCTTGTAGACGTGGATATTGGGGTTGACACCGACAACCGTGTACACTCCGTTCTCCCATTTGTCAGCCAACTTTCTCTTCCCTCGCTCACTCTGGTTCGCAACCAAAACACGATCCCCGACAGACAGGACAGTGCCCTTGGCATGTCTGTTGTACTGTCGCGCCTGATGCTGCTGCTCAGCCGTGGAGTGCTTCTGAGCGATCTCCATTGCACTCCTTAGACAGGAAAGCAGAGACTGAGCATAAGAGTCATAATCAACAACGTGAGGGTCATGCAAAACCTGCCTGAACATAACATCCACCGGCAGTCTTGGGACACGCCCATACATCAGGAAGAAAGGCGCGTAACCCGTGGTCTCGTGAACAGTGGCATTGTACACGAGCGTGAGAGAATGGATCTGCTGAGGCCACTGTTGCTTCTGCTGAAGCGGAAGGGAACGGAGCATATTCCTCATCGTGCGATTAAACCGCTCTGTCCCGCCATTACCCATAGGATGGTAGGCCGTCGTGTGGGACTTCGCTACACCCGCCAACCTGAGAAGCTCTGCAATCAGGTTGCTCTCAAAGTTTGTGCCCTGGTCAGAATGTATTCTCTCCGGAAACCCGTAAACACAGAATACATGATCCCAGAGTTTCTTGGCGACCTGCTTCGCTGTCTGATTGGCGCAGGGGAATGCGTGAGCAAGCTTAGTGAAGTGGTCAGTAACCACTAGGACATCGACCGACCGCTGCTTACTGTCCTCAGCGGACCAGAAATCCATACACACAAGCTGCATCGGTGCGGAGGTTTTAATGCTCTCCAGGGGCGCGCAAGCAGCTGGCTCTGGGGTCTTCCCAAACACACATCTCCGACAGCATCTGACATATGCTCTGATATCCCTCTCCATGTCAGGCCAATAAAAACGCTGCCTTGCAAGAGAGAGAGTACGGTCCTGGCCCTGATGACCAGCGTGATCGTGGATGCCAGACAGTGCCTTGTCTTTCAGACTCAGAGGTAAAACATACTGAGACCTCCTCTGCTTGGACACTGGGTCCTTTGTCACCCTGTACAAGACACCATCATTGACTTCCAACTTCTCCCACTGTTTCAGCAGCCTGAGGACCTTCTGGTCAGCACCATGCCTCTCACGCCTCGATGGCCGCTTCCGAACAGCGACAAAGGGCAACACCTTGGAGATGCAGGGGTCCTGCTCCTGACTCAACCTGAGCTCCTCGGTGGATAACATTGGCAGTGTATCCTGACCACCCGACAGATGCTGAACGTGCTGGACCAAACTGAGTGCTGTGAATACTGATGCATCAGGCCAGTCACATTTGGCTTGACAAAAAGCCCTGACCTCAGCTGCATCACAAGCAAACCCAGATCGCGCACTACTCACTGTTTGGGACTGGCAACTGAGTCTGAAAACATCCTGCACAGAGTCCCCCTCAACCCCGTCGGCTTCCTGAACAAGGGCCGGGTAGGGCTCCCTAAGTAGCCTCTGACTGACGGGCTTGGAAAAAGGGTCGCGACTCAATGCATCCGCCACCACGTTTTTCTTCCCTGGCAGGTGTTTGAGATCGAAGGTGTAAGACGCCAACTTAGACACCCAGCGGATCTCACACGCGTCAAGCTTCGGCTTCGTTAGGAGATAAGTCAGCGGATTATTATCTGTCCAAACGGTGAAGCTTTGACCCTTCAGCCAGTGGCTGAACTTTTCACAAACACTCCACTTCAGCGCCATGAACTCCAGTCTATGAGCTGGATACTTCCGCTGTGAGGCACTGAGGGACTTGCTTGCAAAACCAACAGGTCTGGCCTTGGACTCTCCTCGGGGCACTTGAGACAGCACCGCGCCGAGTCCGTCCAAAGACGCATCGACCGACAAAATGAAAGGCACCTCAAAGTCTGGATGGGCAAGCACCACACACTCCAGTAACATCGTCTTCAACAGATCAAATGCTTCCCCACATTCCACCGTCCAGTCTGCGGAGGTAAGCTTACGGAAGCTGCCATGGGGCTTCTTATCCTTAGCCGACCTCCCCCTCCTCTTTTGTCCAGCTGTAAGGGCGAACAGGGGCTTAGCCACGGAGGAGCAGTTCGGGAGGAAATGCTGGTAGTAAAATACCATACCAAGGAAAGATTTGATCCTACGAACAGAAGGCGTGCACCCATCACCTTCCATGAGATCCTGCACTGTCATGTTGGAGATGACCTCTACTTTGGAGGGATCGACAGACACACCTCCGCCATCAACCACGTGGCCCAAAAACCGCACCCGCTTCTGCAGCAGATGACACTTCTTCGGAGCCAGTTTCAAGTTGTTCTCCCTCAACCTCTGAAACACAGTGCGGAGCCTCGACAGAGCCTCAACCTCTGACGGCGCGAAGACAAGAAGATCATCAAGATAGCACAAAAGCTTCGTGAAGTTCAGATCCCCAAAGATCCCAATCATCATTCTCATGAAGGCTGCAGGGCTATTACAAAGGCCCTGTGGCATGCGATTGTATTCATGCAACCCAAGGGGAGTCGTGAAAGCAGTGTACTTCTTGTCATCTTCATGCATTGGGATGTTGAAGAAGCCAGAGGTGAGGTCCATCGTACTAAAGAGGCAGTTACCACCCAGCGCGGCAAGACAGTCCGACTGGTGTGGCAAGGGATGAGCGTCTTTCAAGGTCCGAGCATTCAGCCATCTGAAATCAGTGCAGATCCGAAGCCCGCCATCCTTCTTCCATACCATAACCAGCGGTGAAGCGTATGCGCTCGAGGACTTCCGGATAATCCCTTTCTCCTCCATATCAGTGAGAACCTGTCTCAACTTCTGATAGTGGGCTGGGGGAACCCTCCTGTAGGGCAAGCGAAAGGGGCGCTCATCCACCAGATGGATGCGATGTGTGTATCCTGTGACCTCGCCACAGTCCAGAGAGTCCCTGGAGAAGATGTCATGGTACTCGGTGAGCAGCTGAGTGAGCTGGGACTTGCATGCCTCACTAACCTGACAGGAGCTGAGGTCAATGTCACTGAGTCCGAGCTCTGACAAACTCCTAGCCGGCTGGACAGGGGGACAGGCACTATCTGTGGCGTTGGACTCATGCCTCCCTGCAACTGATTGCAGTCCCTGGAAAACATTAAAGTCCTCAATCGCCAAGCATGGAAACACATCAGCCAACTTGCAGTTCCTTTTCAGTGTGATGGCTTTGTCAGATGGATTGACAACAGTCATGGGTACCCACCTATCACCCCAGAGCGGTGTGACAAGTCGACCTACGAGGACACTGCGTGGCATGGCCTTGGAGTCTGTCGGCTCCACAACAACAGTGCTTCCAGCTGACATAGGCACCTTAGCAGGAAGTCTGCCCCAGACTAAGTGCTCGTGCCTCGGTAAGAGTGTCACGGCCTGGGTGAGCTTAACAGTACCTATCTTCTCAGGAACTGCACCACCCCTCCAGCGCTCTACATTCGTGAACATGGACAAGAACTGTTCAGCGTCAGGACTAGACGGATGTTCCTGTCTGGACGCGATGTCCCAGTACTCAGTACCACTCTTGAGTACATGGGCCACATGTTTAATGACGTTTGTGCCGACTATCAGATCATCATGCTGACCGGGCACGACCAGAGTGGGTATGACAAAGGAAACACCATAAAGCTGCATGTTGAGGTCATAAAAACCATCAGGCCTAGTCTCCAGTCCACCGCAGCCAATCAAGACAATGTTCTCTTCAGGCTGCTGCTTCTCAGGTAAAACACCCCCAGAGCGGAGCTTCTCTACTAGATTTTCACTGATACTGCATGACATAGAGCCAGTATCCAACATGCCATTAAGCTGCACACTCTGGTTGATAAGAACAGGAGCATAGAACAAGTCACTGAAAGCCTGAATCCTCTGTGTCGCCTGAATGACCATACGTGAACCCTGAGGTGCTTTGGCACACTTGTCTTCATACAAGTGAGCCAGGTCGGAGACATCAGTGAGGGATACATCTACATTACCCACACCATCCCTCTCTAGGTGTGGGTTTAGTAGTTTAACGGACGAGACTGACGACCAGCTCTTCCACCAGGCTGAGAACGGAGCTGGTTGGGCGGCTGAGGGTGAGGACAGTCCCTCTTCCAATGACCAGGAGACAAACAGTTTATACATCGGTTCTCCCGGCTGCAGTGGGAAAATGTGGAGTGATCCGGAGACTTACAAACCCTGCACAACCTCTGCGGTGCGTCTGACACCTGCCCTGCGGCGCTAGCTGGCGGTTGAGTCTGCGTCGGTGTCCGGACTGCAGCGCTAACTGGAACCTGAGTCTGCATTTTGACCAAACGGTCTAGCAAGCTCACCAAACTCCTCATATAATCATCACCGCCAGAGACAGGTGCAGGAGACGGTGTAGGAGACCTTGCACAAAATGGTATAGGAGATGATGCATGAGCCGGGACGGGAGATAGCACCACCGGCACGGTCGTGTTCAAGTCGGGAACCATGTCGACTACAGGGACATGAACCTGTGAATGGAACCTACGCTCTACCGCGCCTGCTTCACGTTGTCCACCTGCAGCAACACGGGACTTCCTCTCCAGCATGTGCTCATCAAGCCTCTCCTGGATCTCGCTAGCAGACCATTTCCCTGCGGACTTGAACTTAAAAACATTGGCAAGAGACTGATCTGGACAGTGTTTGATAAACATCATGCTTACCTCGTGGCCTGGCTCTTCAATACTACGGCCCTGCCACTTCAAGCATTCGTCAGCCACCTCCACTGTTTTATTAAGCCTAATCCAATACTCCATAGCGTCCTCACCTGGCTTGGGCAGCGTACTGTAAAAGTCCGCCAGGGGCATGCTCGAGTATGTGAAGTCACTAAAGTGTTGCTTCAGTACATCAAAAATAATGTGGGGGTTCGCTATGTGGTCGACAGATGTGTTGCGCAGCTTTATCCTCACCACGTCCCTTGCTTTCCCCATAAGCTTAGCTAGAATCTCATGTGACTGCTCACTAACTGGAATGGCTCGCTTCCTCAAATACAAAGTCATAAGGCTCTCCCACTCATGAACTGTAAACTTATCAGAGCTATCGCCCCTGAAAATAGGAGGCTCCCTAGCGTCTGTCTGCATTACTACTCTAACACTAGGAGCTGTCTCCAAACGCTGTTCAGCAGACCTAGCACTGTCTGTGTGTGTGTTTCTAAGCATTTGTGTTTCCTGCAGCTTAGCAGTGATTGACTCTCCTATCTTCTCTGCTAACCGAGTAATGAGCATGGCTAACTCACCCACTGGCTGCTCGCTGTTACCCAGCACAGCCCCTTCGCTGATACCTGGCCTGGCCCGTTCTACGTAGCGTGTGGAGGTGAACTGAGGAGTGCCAAATGTGGTCGGGTCTCTAGGTCCTGGTGCTCTGGTGTCTGGTTCCCCGCCCTCTAAGAGCTGCCCGAAACTCCTACCTACACCTAGCCGTAAACCCCCACCCACATCTAACTGGTACCCCCTCTCCATAGCACACTGGCGATCCAAAAGATCCTGATCAGCAATGTTACCCCCACCTACGTACGAACCACCCTCTGCCATGTTCCTACCTCTAACACTCAGATAAAATAAAAAATAAAATAAAAAAAGTGAAAAGCTCAATTCATTTAAATAATTGAATCTAGAAATCACTA
Organism: Lampris incognitus; assembly: GCF_029633865.1. Lineage (NCBI taxonomy): Eukaryota > Metazoa > Chordata > Actinopteri > Lampriformes > Lampridae > Lampris > Lampris incognitus. The sequence goes on along the minus strand of NC_079216.1, from coordinate 19,515,886 downwards.
AGAGATTGAAACAATCACACACAATCAACAAATTCACCAATAGATTAATCACATATGCACATATCCAGTAGTTTAGATCAATAGATTATTCACACGAGTCCTTCAATCACATCAACATTAACCTTTTTTTCCTTTTTTTTCGTGTGTTTTTCTTCCTTCAGTATATACAAATGTCCTGTTCACAAGCCCAGTCCATGGTAACCACAGCTATGACTGTCCAGTGTCCACACAGCTCAACTCCAGTCCCCTGTAACATGAGTGTACAGTCTATAGAAATACCTGAGGACGTCTGGGGCTTGATGACAACAGCAGCCTCCCGCGGCGAGCAACTGATGTCACTCTCAGAATCCAGGAGGGTCACGGCACCAATGTAACGGGGGCAGTCCTATGCTGTTCTATGCTGGTCAGCCTGCTGCATGCCCGTCACTCTCATCATTAGCTCTGCGTTGTGTTCTAGTTGGGTGGGGCCCCAGGTGTTGTGGGGGGCCCTCAGTCTCTCATCATCATCATCATCATCATCATCATGATCAAGGAAGGAGCGGGGACACACAGGACTCTATTTGGCCCACCTTGCCATTTATTTTGGTTTCAAACCCTTCGACAACCGTCCAGTCCTCCAGCGGGAGCGGTGTTTCTTACGGGCGTGGGGGTCGAAGTTCAACCACTGCCCGGACTCCACTCGTGTGCGTTGGAAGGAGAAACCGTCCACGGGACTCCGATGTAAGAAAGGATAAACAAGTATTTTATCCCACAGCTTGCAGTATCTTCTTACAGGGATACTCAAGGTTACGTTCTCCTCAACCAGCAAAACTGTCCCACGGTAAGAAACACGTGTGGCTCGGCTCGATTGCTGCTTGAGACTCCTCCCACAAAACAAAAATGGCCTCTCCCGCGTTCCGTCTTCCGTGTACCCATAAGACCTCTCTCTTAAAACGACAGTACACGTATATGACGGTCGTTGTAAAACACATAAAAGTAAATAATGACATAAAATAAAATGTAGTAAACACAAATAACAGCACACAGACAGGATTTGGTGATATTTCATACTCAAACAAAATAAAATAAAAACATTAATTTTAACCTGGTTACACTTATATGGGGTCAATAGGGGCAGTATTGTGCTCAGAGGGTGATGAAGACCTGATTTTCTGTTTCTAATGTGTGTAACAGGGGTGAGCCCTGGCTGTATATTTGGCTTATGTTTTTATTTTATTCATTTATTTTTTTGTTTAATGTGTAATTGTGATTTTGGGTCATGCATGTGGAGCTGACTTAAGTTTGAACCCATTTGTTGGTATGGACACTTTTGTTTTGAATTACTTAATGAGACTTTTTCTGAAACTGTTTTTTTATTTTTTTTGTATTTTTTTTTTAGGGGGTTTATAATAAGATGTGGCAGCACGGTCATGGGTTCGAGCCCCGGGCTAGTCCAACCTTGGTGGGTCGTCCTCTGTGTGGAGTTTGCATGTTCTCCCCATGTCTGCGTGGGTTTCCTCCTACAGTCCAAAGACATGTAGGCCAGGTGAACTGGCCGTACTAAATTGTCCCTAGGTATGAATGTGTGTGTGTGTGTGTGTGTGTGGGGGGGGGGGGGGGGGCCCTGTGATGGCCTGGTGGCTTGTCCAGGGTGTCTCCCCGCCTGCTGCCCAATGACTCCTGGAATAGGCTTCAGCATCCCTGCGACCCTGAGAGCAGGATAAGCGGTTCAGATAATGGATGGATGGATGGATGGATGGATGGATGGATGGATGGATGGACGGAAAATAAGATGTATTGGATTATAATAAGATCTATATGTTCTGAATATCAGCTATTGGATTGAATAAATGTGCTTTTGAAAATCAAAATCTCTCTCTCTCGCTCTCTCTCTCTCTCTCACACACACAAAACACACACACATTCTCTCTCTCTCGCTCACACACACATACAGACACACACACACCAACATCAACTCAAAAACACAGCAGCACTTATAACACCATTGTTAAGTCCTCCTCTCCTCCTCCTCCTTCTTCTTTCGGCTTGTTCGCTGTTTCTCAGGGGTCGCCTCGGTGGATTTTATAGTTGCCCTGTGAGGTCACAGCACCAATGGCGGCTGTCGTTAACCCGGGCCTCGAGTGATCCGGTATGGTCTCGTCGATCCGCATCATGATTTGGTAAAATGTTACGTCGGATGCCCTTCCTGACACAACCGCTAACCCTGTGGACGGGGGCACGGGTGAAGCGCTGGACGCCATCCTGGTGTTCATGGACTCGAACCCATGCCTGTCGCCAAATAACTCCATTGTTAAGTGTTATGTTTAAGTAGTAATTGATTGGTTGCACTAGTGATTACAGAGTAAAAGGTGGGAAGTGAACAGATCAAATATATTGGTTTGAATTAACATAAAATCAGCACATGCAGCGCCATCTCATGGAGCACGGACACCACCGTCATGATGGCTTTGCATTGGATCAACATCATTTGACTTCTCACACAGGCCAGTGGTGAAGTGTTATCCAGACTAGAATATCAGACAGGTTGACACAGCAGTTTTGCACCGCCCTCCTGCTGGGACACAGTGAGACACCAGACACTGTCTAATGCAGTCAGTCCCAGCTACAGACCTGGACTGGGTTTGAATAACATCGAGGAGAGGCCGCCTAAGGCCTCAATGTTTAGGGCAGTGAGATACTCTATCCAGAAAACTATGGCCTTCGAATTTTGATGAGTGTTTCAAGGCAACAAATGATTTTAGTTTCATTTTGTACCTGACGACTATCGCACCCCTGCCGGTCTTTTCTCATAGCACCTGTCATCAGGTATGTCGTATGAGGAAACACAAAAAGACATTTTCTCTGGCTTTTATTTCTTAATCCAGTGTTTCTCTATATTAAGTTATCATTCCAGGGACAAGGAAGTGTTAATTACATCTGCTGGATCATATGAGTCCAGCCACTTCCTCAATACTGCTTTCTTACAACAGTAATGGTGTCAGAATGGGAGTTTAATGTTCAGAAGGTTCCAGATCACTGTCAACAATGCATCGGCAAAATGACCAAACTAAAGATGCAAGAACTGTTCATCACACATGTTACAGTATGCTACATACTTCGGTTCATATGCAGCACTGATAAGGAAAGGCCATAGGAATGCGATGTCCTCCTGGTTGGTTTTATAAATGAAACAGTCAGCCAAAAACCTGAAGCATTCGACCACTACTGAACATTTGCCATCTCACCGCGTTATGTTGACATTTTCAGTTGATCTCTTGAGTTGTACAGAGTCTCGCAAACGTCTCACAGCAAGACGTGGACACAAAACACCTCAGTGTCACAGAAAGTATGCAATCTGTGTATCACATCACTCAAAGGTTTCATCCCAGTAGCCAAACCATCATTGTATCAGCACGCCATGCCTTGCCCCGCCTTGCCTTGGTCAGGGGCCCAGACTGGAGTGTTGGCCCTAACATGCATGTCTTTTGGTGTCTTCTTAGCTACTACGCAACAAATAGCTGGAATAAACCTCCAGAAGATTTGAGACTTGCTCCAACACTGGCGACTTTTAAATCCATATTAAAAACGTCTATGTCCACCATTGGTGAGGGACTTGACACTTGAGGGTGTCTGGCTGGGAGAGCTGGTGCTGGATCGGCTGGGGGAGCTTGGTCTGCTGCGTCTTGTGGGCCCAGTGACCATGGCCCTGACCGGAGCTGCGCCCGATGAGGATACACCGAGAGTGGTCTGACAGGACACAGATGCGGGGTAGGCTAAGCTAACTGCTAGCCCATACAGACCGGCAGTTCCGACAGTCATCCTGGCTGGTGTTCATTCTCCGGACAGAGGAATTTTTGTAGTTTGATATATGTGTTTTTGTCTTTGTGTTGCATTGCGCTGCATGAAATGAAATGACAAATAAAGTGTTCCTGATTCCTGGTTTCTGCTAAACTGCAAACCTTGCACTTTGACCCTTGCAAAGTTGTAAACCTTGCATTACATTTTGATTTTATTCTTTTATTCTGTAATTGAAATTTCTTTATGAATTAGTTGGTAAATCCTTTTTTATTGTATAATGTTTTAATTTTTTTTATGTGAAGCACAGTGAGTCTGCCTTGTGTATAAAATGTGCTATATAACTGAAGTTGCCTTGCCTTGCCTAAAAGTGCTGTACAGTAAGTATGATCTCATCTGTCAGTTTCATGTCATGCCTGACACCCCTATCATACAGTGCTTTGGAAATACTGTTATCCAGTGTCTGATCTCCACAGTCTATCATCGCTCTCCGGCAGCACCAGCGAGCTGAAACTCCCACATCCTCCGCAGCGGTCGTCACTGACTGACAGATTCCCCGTCAGTCAGTGACGACCGCTGTTCGAGCCCCGCTGCCGCCATGGAGCGATCTGTTTCCCCGTGTAAAGGTGTGCCCAGCAGGCCTGCAGAGAGCCGGGGGTGCGGCTCTTAATGAGCCACGGGCAGTGGGCCTGACAGACAGCGCTGATTAAAGAGACGACCAGGCCCGGACACCATTAGCACACGCGATGACACTCCCAGCTGCTGCCATATGGGAGGAGGTGATGGGGAGGCCACAGCCGGAGATGGAGGCGCTGTGGGAAGTCGAGGAGAAGACTCTGCAGAGATGTCGGTACAGACGAGCACTGGCTGTATCGTGTACTTTTCTGTATTGTGTATATAATGTATGGATTCTGTGTACAAGAATTTCCTCTTATCCCAATACACACGATAATAAAGTTGAATTTTAACTTGGACTTGAACTTGGTACTCATGCAAACTGCAAACTGTCCCTCCAAAAGGTGACTTGAAAAAAAAAAGAAAAGAAAGAAAAAGAAAGAAAAATGGCACAAGCAGGTAGAATTTCCACATTGTGCTCACCCAAAACAGTTGGCTGCCATAACCGGGCTATCATTTGCATCCAAGCTTGGCTACTAATGGTTACTTAATATGCCAAGACTCCCACAGCCCAGGACCAACACAGAAACCCCCCAAAGTGCAGTAAATGTTTATGAAAGATGACAGGAGAAAATGAAAGTGCTTATGCCCTCAATAGGAAGGCAATCATGGCTCCATTATGCTCAGCTCGCCCTATCTGGCTAATGCTCGCTGAAATGCCACCTGATTTATTTCAAGTGCTGGATACGGCCTCTTGGTTTCTGTTGTTGGAATGATTAATGCAAGAAAAAAGAGGAAGGGGGGGGGTCTGCCATCTGTATGTAAATGCTCCGTGAGTTTACACTTCTGTAAGCCAAGTTGCAGAATAAATATGATAGTGTGCAACTATATGCAGGTGATGGTCTGTTTTGCTATTCTTTTGAGCTTGCTGGCGGTGAAAGAGTGACGGAGGAGTTGTACGGCTCATGATAAGGGTCATAACTTCGGTTTGATTTTCATCATTGAACCGTAAACACTCCATCTCATTTTGTGTGTTGTGCTGTACTTCCTTGGCTGTTGTGTATTCTCCATTTTGTTGCACTGGGAAACACTCGTCTGAATAAACAGATGAGGAGTAATGCTGAAACCAGACCAGCCAAGCGGCCTACATATGGTAAACCATCCCAACCATGGAGCCCTGTCATCTCATCCATATCCAGCACAACGGAGGACGGGAGTATCTGAATACAACCAGTCGTTATGACGACACATGTAAGAGTCATCTTGGGGTTTTAGGGTTATTCAAAGGCTCCAGCCCACAGGTGGATGTTTAGGATCCCATAGTTAATAGCTGTCACTGGTAAGTGGTGACTGTCTGGAATACTATTCATGATGTCATTCATGCTTTATTCATGATAACATAAACACTTACTGTCGGGCGTCCGGGTGGCGTAGCGGTCTATTCCGTTGCCTACCAACGTGGGGATCACCGGTTCGAATCCTCGTGTTACCTCCGGCTTTGTCGGGCGTCCCTACAGACAATTAGCTGTGGCTGCGGGTGGGAAGCCGGATGTGGGTATGTGTCCTGGTCGCTGCACTAGCGCCTCCTCTGATCGGTAGGGTGTCTGTTCGGAGGGGAGGGGGAAATAGCGTGATCCTCCCACGCGCTACGTCCCCCTGGTGAAAGTCCCCACTGTCAGGTGAGGCGACTCCACATGTATCAGAGGAGGCATGTGATAGTCTGCAGCCCTCCCCGGATCGGCAGAGGGGGTGGAGCAGCGACCGGGACGGCTCGGAAGAGTCGAGTAATGGGCAGGGGTACAATTGGGGAGAAAAATGGGGATAAACAAAACAAATTACTGTTAATTAATTGGGGCACATAATAAGTCTTCATCATGGGTCAGACTCTTAGATATGCAGAGCCGCTCTCCGCTGGTTCTGAAAACACACTCCTCGCTGTTTCCCGCCTCCCCTGCTTCCCGCCTCCCCTGTTTCCCGCCTCCCCTGCTAGCCGTCCAGCGTCCGACAGACTTTCAAATGAGCTCCGTTCCTTTTAAAACCTCAGCGTCCCATCAACACGGTCAATAGCCTAAGTTGACCTGCTTTTCAGCATTTGTTTATTGTGGCCGTTGGTGGTTAATTTGTTGAGTTAAAAGGGTGGTTCTCGGCGAACCTAAATACGCAGCAGTCGCCTGTGAAGGTCGGACGTGTGTTTGGGAACGTGTTTAATGAACGAGTTTCGTAACAGATTCAGGGCGCAGCCGAGAACCGCTGCCGCGACGCGAACCCGGGTCTCCCGCACCACGGGCGAGTACGCTGACCAGCCGACTAAAGAGCCCGACCCGTTAGTGCCAACGGGCTAGCGAGTCCACAGCTTCCGTGGTCGTTACAGTTGCTTTGCAGTCGACATGATTCTGTTTTACAAGTTACCCATCAACACCTTTCCACCTTTCCAGATGGCTGCTATCAGTCGTCGTCAGACCGTAGATATGAGATAGCGTGGGTCTGGTCTACCTCCTCATTGGCTCAGTAGGCCGTCATCATCGATTCGTTCGTTTGGTCATGGCACGGCTCGCGTCTGCGTCCACGTCACGTGACTGTTTGTTTGCAACAAAAACAAACCAACGTTAAATGATTCACGTTAAATGGGCTAGTTATAATTAGCGTAATAATTAACAAACTAAACATCATATACATTCACTCAACAAAGATTATGAAAATAAAATGCACATTTCTCAAACGCATTTTAATACAGAAACCATCTTAAAACATTACATTTTCAACTGAGAATAAAAGATATGTCAGCCATTTAACGTTAGTTTGTTTTCACTGCAAAGAAACAGCGACGCGGACGCACGCGCTGTGATCAGAGCCTTGGCCGTGATCAAACGAACGAATCGATGATAACGGCCTACTGACCCAACAAGGAGACGGAGTAGGCCCATCTTATCTCATGGTCTGATAACGGCCTCTTTCAGAGCCAATGAGAAGGTGGAGTAGGCCCATCCTATCTCATGGTCTGATAACAGCCTACTGAGCCAACAAGGAGGCGGAGTGGACCCATCCTATCTCATGGTCTGATAATGGCCTACTGAGCCAACGAGAAGGTAGAGTAGACCCATCCTATCTCATGGTCTGATAATGGCCTACTGAGCCAACAAGGAGGCGGAGTGGACCCATCCTATCTCATGGTCTGATAATGGCCTACTGAGCCAATGAGGAGGTGGATTAGGCCCATCCCATCTCATGGTCTGATAACGGCCTACTGAGCCAACGAGGAGGTGGAGTAGGCCCATCCCATCTCATGGTCTGATAATGGCCTGCCGAGCCAATGAGGAGGTGGAGTAGGCCCATCCTATCTCATGGTCTGATGACAACTGGTAACGGCCATTCAATCGACTAATAACATTCGAAGCAAGTTTTTGGGTATCTCTTCACTCCTCAGTAACGTTACAATTACTCTGAGAAATGAGAATTAATGACGCATTTTAGTGGTTTCTTTGGGTCTCATATAAACACCGTGAGAATGTTAAATTTTACTCTTTCAGAGTCAACACCAACAGATATTACTTTGTGGTAACAGCAAGAGTCACAAGTCTTGCCGAAGTGTCTTTGAGCAAGGCAGTGTACTCCCCCTGACCGCTCTCTCAGTGTGAGTCACCTTGGCTAAAGCAGTTGTCTAATTTCAAATTGAAAAAACATTTATAGATGCACCCTGAGCAACGAAGGAGCGCAATTCATCCGCCGACGGATTTCTCCCAAAGTAAGACCTCCACGTCTTTCCCAAACCAAACCAGTATCAAGGCTTGGCCGGCATGTCCATCTCTTTCCCCTTCACACACCAGCCCGGCAAAAGTCTCGACTCAATTGGAGTCTCATCCGAGAAACTTACAACTATAATTTAATCATTAAATTCTTGTCTATGCTTCACAGAGCCGGGCCAAATTGACTCCCCACCAACCTCATTTTCTATTTGAACACCAAATAATGATTTTCTGCCAGTCTAATTACAAACCTCAACATCTGATCAAGCCAGCATCCGGCGGGGGAATTATCATACGGGGCCAGCATTAGACCTCATTACCAACTTGAGTGCAAAATTATTACATCTTGTAATTGGATGGGGAGATTTATCAACAGGGTCGGGGCCAAGGCTGGTTGTGGGTGCTCTGTAATGACATGCATCGTTGAGCAGGCCACTTAGTTAAACTTCGCTTGAAAACAAAGCAGGCCGTCAAGCTTAATTGATCAGTCTCAAGATTTTAGACCTTTTATAACTTGCCCCGCCTTGGCTGTTATTTCTTCACCGAGCACTTGTTTAACTTGCATTCTGATGCTGTGGGAATGCCTGTTACAGCCGTGGTCATGGTGCAATGCTCTCGGTGACCTTTGCCCTTGATACGTTGCAGGCCAGGTCAGAACTGTAAGCTTTGACTAAGGCTGTGTTCATATTTGAAAATGTGCATTTTTTCTCCATTTTTACCTTCTATCCACACTAAGATGAGGTTTTTAACCACCAAAACGCTCTCTAAAGTGTAGAATTTTGATCCACATTGTAGCGTGGATGGGGAAGATGGAGCTATTCAAAAATGCTGATGTACAATTGTCATGTGAACAAGGCATTCGCATCCACTGAACAGTGCATGCCCAATAGAAGAGTTATTTGTATTTTTTTTTTTACCGTTCTGGCACTTAAAATGTGGGTGGCAAACTTTTCAGAAACAGTTGGTGTGGACACAGGTCATGTTCAAACTAACCAGCAGAAATGGTAACACAATTTTCATGTCGAAACCGGGTCGATGGGTTTGTATCTACACGAGTGTTTTCAGATTGGCTTCAACAGGCTTCTATCGGGCGTCTTGGTGTGGACATGGCCTCTCTTTCAGCTTCTCTGGTGAGGCGCCAAAGCTGACTCAACAAGGTGGGGCCGCTTTAGTTCAGCACTTCCTGTTTTTAATCATAGTTGTTTTTGTTTGTTTGTTTGTTTGTTGTTTTTTTTATTCTTTTATAGGACAAAAATCAAATAAAGTATCGAGCTGTTTTATTTTATTTTTTTCAAATTTCTTTTTAATTTTTTTAAATTTGATTTTGATTTTGAGATACTTTATTGATCCCTGTGGGGAAATTGGGCTCTGCATTTAACCCATCCTAGCTGTGTAGCTAGGAGCAGCACCCGGGGACCAGCTCCAGTTCATCTTGCCATGCCTCGGTCAAGGTCACAGACAGGAGTATTAACCGTAATATGCATATCTTTCTGTTGGCGGGGGAAACCGGAGCACCCGCAGAAAACCCACCACAGACACAAGGAGAACATGCAAACTCCACGCAGAGGATGACCTGGGATGACCCCCAAGATTGGACAACCCCATGGTTCGAACCCAGGACCTTCTTGCTGTGAGGCGACAGTGCTAACCACTGCGCTACCGTGCCACTCGCCAGCCAGCCAGCCATCCATCCATCCATCCATCCATCCATCCATTGTCTTAACCACTTATCCTGCTCTCAGGGTTGTGGGGATGCTGGAGCCTATCCCAGCAGTCATTGGGTGGCAGGCGGGGAGACACCCTGAACAGGCCGCCAGGCCATCACAGGGTTCCAGCATCCCTGCGCCCATTTGATTGTGGGCACGGGGGACAGCATCACTGTGCCGCCCATTTGATTGAAATAAGTCATTATGTGTCACACTAGATGAGAAAACCACACTAAATTCTTAAAATGTGGTGAAAAGAATGCAGACAAACCACCGTCAGTGTTGCTTGTGAGGTGCAAACAGGGTCGTCTTCTGACGAGAATTCCTCTAAGAGTGTTTGCAATTTGATGAATTTATTGGACATACAATAAAGAGAGATAGCGTCTAACCTGTTCAGTTGAGACGGTGCAGGTCAAAGCGGCTTCCTCTGCTGGGCTTAGCCATTCAGAGCCGATGCTCCTGGGTAATGGAGTTGTTCTAGTCAGGATCAGTCTCACTAAGCAGATCAATACAAACCAGATACGAATCTAAATTCTTAAAGCCATCACGCGCTCGCCTTGAATACAAATTTCAAAATCCTTCACCCGACCGGCTTTATCTCGATTGGACAAGTAGCCACAGAAGCAGGGGCCAGTTTTTCACAAGTGTTTAACACGTCTTACAACATCAGAGCTGGGCGCAGGTTCCCTGGATGTCCTTCAGACCCGGAGAAAAGACATTTCAGCTCAAAACAGTTCACTTCAGACACTGTTGTCCCTCATCGGGACAAAAGATGCTGACGACTGACGTTCCAATTTGCCTCAAGAGCCGGCTTCCTCATTTCCATATTGATCAGGCACGGCGCTGGATCAATGTCCATCTTGTACTGAGGCCTGTTGGTGTGTCGTACGACAACGGTTTGGCTAACAGAGTCACCCTCCATGTAAAGTACCGTTACCGCTAAATCAATGTCTTCCTGTAACCGATAGCACACCTAAGATTCATTATCTTTTGCTACAAAGGAAATAAAAAACACAATGAAGGAACTTAATACCTGGCACATTAATGCACATTAATGTTCCAATGATTATGTTGCTCATGGACTCACAATCATTCATTGGAAGCCATTCCAAAACATAAATTGCTACATGCCTTTTGGGAAAATTGGTATTTAGGAATGAGGAATTATTATTATTTGTCATTTCATTGTCGTTTCCCCCAGCCCACAGCAGCGCAACACAAAGACAAAAACACATATCCAAAAACTACAAGAACTACAAGAACACATATATCTAAACTGAAAAAAAAAATCAAATCACTGTCCAACAAAATGAACGCCAGCCAGGATGACTGTCAGAACTGCCGGTCTGCATGGGCTAGCAGTTAGCTTAGCCTGCCCCACTTCCGCGTCCTGTCAGGCTGCCCTCGGTGTTGCCGCTTCGGGTGCAGCTCCGGGCAGGGCCGTGGTCCCTGGGCCCACAGGACGCAACAGACCAAGCTCTCCCAGCCAACAAAGACACAAACTTAGATGCAGACGTGGACAAACACATGGCATGGACGGTACTGGGTGAGGCCGCAGCAAACGTGAATTCACGTCACCATCTTCCCACACCGGAAGCAGAAAATGTACCTGATTGATTACCTTGAAGACTTAGCATCTAAAGACTTGATTGTGAAACATTTCCATTTTGTAAGTGAAAGACTCGTGCAAGGATTTCAACCATTTCTAGCTGAAACTTAACTTCATGTCAGCACATATTTTGTCGGAATCGCTGGTACCATACTTTCCTATAATGTGTATTACAATGACTAACGGCTATGGCTGAAGACTGTGGAATAGCACTGAAGTCTCATTATGCATCTCTACAAAGCTTCAGCAAAACAAGTTGGCTATGATGCATTATGACATTTGACAGATAAACAGGCTAATGATGACATATTTATAATGCATAAATCAGTTTTAAAATGATTCATAATGGTGGTTATGAGGTGTTGTGAGGGCGTATACATGGTTATAATTAATCTTACAATGACATAGCTACACGTATAGGGTGTTATAGATGCTTATAGGGCGTTATAGATGCAAGCTTCATAGAAAGTGTTACCGGGTATTCTTTATGTATTGCTTAGTTTATGTGTGGTATACCTTGTTCCGGTACCTTCTTTACCTGTGAGGCTATGTACTGATCCCTTCAGCAGGGTTGTTGGGCCTTCTGCCCACCTCACAGCTTTCAGCGGCTGCTCATAGAGTCGCTGAAATGGCAAAGAATATATTTATTCCTCAACACAGGGCACAATATGTTCTGGCTCTGGTGCTGCATTCAAAGCGTCTTTTAAAACGGACTTTTCAGCAGCCATGGCATCCGTTCCAGAGACAGGGGGCATCTCCAGAGAGCGAGGAAGAAAGCGTTTGTCAGTCCTCTCCAAAACAAAACAAAACAAAACAAAACAAAAAAAATACACATTTTATTGTTGCTCAGATAAAACTGTCATCGGGCGATCGGTCCTCCTCCCACTCCACAGTTTAGTCTCTAAAGTGCTGTGTGAAGAGAAGTAATGAGGAATACAAGTGGACAACGGAGCAGTCGTTTGTGTATTATCCCTCAGCTTTACTACAACCAGCACACACACACACACACCTCACACCTCACACGTGTGTGTCATACAATACGTCACATTTAAACAAGCCTGGCTCTTCATGTTCTCCTCCTACACATGTTGTCAGGGAGGAAGTGCCAGGAGGACCTGAGCCGCTGATACATAATCCCAGACTAGCACCTCCAGTAAAGTGTACTCTGGACACCCACTGTCATGTACTCCATGTAAAAACATGTACTTGTGTTTTTACATTGGTTTTGTGTGTGTGTGTGTGTCTGTGTGTGTGTGTGTGTGTGTGTCTGTGTGTGTGTGTTTGTGTGTGCGTGTGTCTGTGTATTTGTGTTTGTGTGTGTTTGTGTGTGCGTGTGCGTGTGTGTGCTTGTGTGTGTGTGTGTGTGTTTGTGTGTGTGTTTGTGTGTGTTTGTGTGTGTTATTGTGTTTGTGTGAGTATGTGTGTGTTTGTGTGTATGTTTCTGTGTGTGTTTGTGTGTGTATGTGTGTGTGTTTCTGTGTATGTTTCTGTGTGTGCGTGTGTGTTTGTGTGCGTGTGTGTGTGTTTGTGTATACATGTGTGTTTGTGTGTGTGCATATGTGCGTGCGTGTGTGCGTTTGTGCAGCTACTTTTTCTGACGTCGTGCATAAGTCTGTGTTTGTGTGCGCGCGCGCGTTTGTGCATGCGTGTGTGTATGTGTTTGCATGTGTGTATGTTGGCGTGTGCGTGCGCGCGCGCGCGTGTAGCTCTTTTATCTGGCAGAGTAGGAGGTTTGCATGTCCACATTTATATGCTGATACGCAGTAATTATGTAAGAAGTCATCATTAGAAGGTGAATGGTAATTTCAGCAGATTCTGAGCATCTCATCAGGATGAGAAGAAGACAAGAGACAGACACCCGGCCAGGGAAAAATTGCACATTTAATGGTGTTATACGGGTAAATACAAGGTTAATTTGAGCACTAATTGCTGAAATTAAAGACGTCCCCATGAAGTCCTCCGCTCTTGAATCTTTAATCGAAATATGGCGGTGTTTCTTTTTAAATACTCGTGCAAAACTTAAGATTCATGAGATTGTCTCTTCAGACGCGTGACAACCGTCAGACAGCACATCACAAACGCGGGGTCAGCTCTGCTAAATTAACGTCTGAATGATGATTAACTGCTTAATTAAGGACATTTTGTGTTGCCTGTTATCAGCATCTGCGGAGCCTCTCTCGGGACTCTGCCACGTATTTATAGTGGGGGACAAGTTATCTTAGGGCAAAACATCCCTCTGTCATTTTTCATTTAGCTGTTTTATGCAATATTAAGCACGCTCATTGTGATGAATTGTTTTGTCAACCACCAAGAGGGAGCTGTTATAGATCCTCTGTGGTTCTGACACCCGCTACCACAACACACCACAGCCTCTTCACACTCCTCACTGCTGGTTACTCGTCATGTCGGCGATCCCGGAAGTGAAGGTTATTATACTGTTACGGTCTGTTTCTGCGTCTCAGTGGATCACAATAGCAGCTGTATATTGTAGCGAATTCGGGGAGCAGCCCGGGAACCGTCGCCACAGCCGGGGCGCGAACCCGTGTCTCCCACTCTGCAAGTGACAACGTTAACCAGTCGACTAAAGGGTCCGACCCGCTAGTCGAGGACCAACGTGTCTACTTATCCATGCACGTTACAATATGTTTCCTTTTCCACCTTTATTAAAATGGATTCTCCTGGACCGGCATTACATCGCTGCACGTGGAGCTAAGCTATCCTCTACGTCACTGGGAGGGGAGTAACAGACCACATACAGCAGAATTGTGGTCATTTAGATACAAAATAAATCATGAAGATTCTTGGCTGCACTTCATGAATACATATGGGAAAGTGTTATATATGCACAAGTTATGTGCAGAAGTGTTCATTCCCGATACATAATGTACCTGGAGCGCGAATTTGGAAACAATTGTAATTAATAATTTTTTGTATGTTCTAGTAGTGTGCTACACCCTTGTCAGTCGCTCATCGATTGGAAAAATTCCTGTACTGTACTGTAGCGTTGTATATTCCCACAACACTTCCAAAATAATATTTTACCAATACCTAAAAGAGTGGAGTTGTTTCAGTGATAAGTGGTGATTGTCTGGAATACTATTCATGATATCGTTCATGTTAAATTCATGACAACAAAAACAATTACTGTTGGGCGTCCGGGTAGCGTACCGGTCTTTTCCCGTTGCCTGCCAACATGGGGATCGCCGGTTCGAATCCCCGTGTTGCTTCCGGCTTGGTCGGGCGTCCCTACAATTGGCCGTGGCTGCGGGTGGGAAGTCGGATGTGGGTATGTGTCCTGGTCGCTGCACTCGCGCCTCCTCTGGTCGGTCGGTGCACCTGTTCAGGGGGGGGGAGGGACTGTGGGGCAATAGCGAGATCCTCCCACGTGCTACATCCCCCTGGCGAAACCCCTCACTGTCAGGTGAAAAGAAGCGGCTGGCGACTCCACATGTATCGGAGGAGACACGTGGTAGTCTGCAGCCCTCCCCGGATCGGCAGAGGGGGTGGAGAAGCGACCGGGATGGCTCGGAAGAGTGGGGTCGTTGGCCAGATACAACTGGGGAGCAAAAGGGGGGGGGGGGGTCCAAAGAAAGAAAGAAGCATATCTAGAGATGTTGGACTTGGATTTGTATTTGGCCAGATACAATTGAGGATAAAAAGGAGGAAAATAATAATAATAATAATAAAATAAATATATCTAGGGATTTGTCTAGGCGACAGTAGAGCAGTGACATGTCAGCACCTGGATATAAACTGGTGCACACAACACGAGGTCACCAGGAGCTAACATAACGTATGGTACGCATCGCAGCACAACACACAATTTTACATTTAGTACAGATGACAAACAATTTAAGAAAGAACAGTTTAATCTTAAGGTGAACAATTCAGGACATCCTGTGAGTCCGGGCAGGTAGTCATGAAATGCACGGGGTGTTTGACTGCACTTTGTCCTTCCTCCCTCCAGCAGTTCCCTCCGGAATAAAGGGCTGAATAAAAAGGCTATAATCATCATGGAACCTGTCAAGTAAACACTTTCACCCCAAACCGCTATGCCGAAGGCCGTAGCAGGGTATAATATGGATCCGCTTGGTGAGGAAAACATGCTCCAAGACAGCTGGCCTCTCCTGTTGTCTTTCTTCATTTATTCATGGGGTTTGTGGGCCAACAATATGAAAGTGTTGGCAGGTGGATGAGAGCCGAGTGTCTTGAAACTGATGAAATATTCACCCAGACAATAAAGACTCCCAGGACAGAGCAAGAGGGAAGCAGGGGAACAGCAGGAGCGGGGGAAAAAACAGAAAAGGGCTTCTCTCTTCCAGGAAGTCCAAAAGAAAAATACAGGATAAAAGTCAAGCTTTGGTCGGACACAGAAAATACGTGGAATGAAGTGAATCTGGTTAGACAACAGACATGACAGAAGGCAGAGCTGAATGTTGAAGTGAACACTGATGATCATGTATTTGAGGGTCTGCTGTTTGGAAGGTGTTCTCATTCAGTGCCTCTAACCATGAATGCAGGTCGTGGTTTCTCTCTTAGTGGTGCTCTGAACCTGGTCAACAGGTTATTTCTGCAAACAAGAGCCAAGGCTGGATTATGGACCGGGCATGCCGGGTGAGTGCCCTGGGGCCCCGGACCACGAGGGGCCCCAATACCTACAAGGGACATCTGTTCCAACCCTGTGTCGCAATGCAGGGCCCAAACTAGTCTCTATTGATGCAGGGCCCCAAGCTATAGTCTCTACTGATGCAGGGCCCCAAGCTAAAGTCTCTACTGATGCGGGGCCCCAAGCTACAGTCTCTACTGATGCAGGGCCCCAAACTACAAAGTCTCTATTGAGGCAGGGGCCCCCAGCTACAGTTTCTATTGATGTGGGGTCCAAACTACAAAGTCTCTATTGATGCAGGGCCCCAAGCTACAAAGTCTCTATTGATGCTTTAGAGGGTATTTGCATTAGTTTTACATTTAACAATGTTTAGTATTGTTTGCATTGCCTATCTGATGGGGCGGGGGGGGGGGCAATGGACGTGCGTGCCCCGGGGCCCCCTGGTGGGTTAATCCAGCCATGACAAGAGCTTCATGCGTTTAAAATGACAAATACAAGGCAGGATGTATAAGCAAAATATGGACTTTGTGGTATCCAAGTATAATTGATGGCTTTCATTTGAACATGTGAACACCACATCCTCCATAACAAATAAGCCGTAAATTTGAATGCAATTATTTTCTAAAAGGATAGCAAGTAACTTATGCATAATCATAAAAAAAAATTATTTTACAACTGGTTGAAATATTGAAGAGAATCAACATGACACAACCAGTTTTGCTTGGCTTTTACTAGAAAACAACTCAGCTCGACCATTTGTCATTCTATCAGTGCCAGAGATAGATTTTATAGGCGCATTACAAAGACAAAGGAAAACAATTGCCAAGGAGATCTGGGAAGATCCATTTCTGCAGAGGATCTGGATTAACTGGAACAAGCTCGTATGGAAAGATGCCTAACTCTGATAGCAGGCTGGTTAGCCCCGAGGTGCAGGACCCAGGGTGCAAGACACGGGGAAATATTTGAGAAGCTAACAACTGAATCCAATCACCCACAAATGCTGACGCTGTTAGCCTCCCTGAAGAAGCTGCGGAGATAATCTTGCAAAGCGCCAACTGGCAATGTGAGTTTGCTGTGCCCACTGACCATATTCACACAAGCGCCATTATGCTGTCACCTAACACTGAAGGTGGGAAATCTACTGTGAACTTCTACTGCTGTGTGCCAGCTTGTAGCTCATACGTATAGAAACCCAAAGAATCAGACAAAAATCTTTTATTTCACAAGTTCCCGACCCACAAAATCCAATAAAAGGGATGACTTACAACCCCTGTTTCAAGATGAAATAATCTTGGTTTAACAATTTAGCTACTGTTAACACGGCTGGTTAAGAAGTTTACAATGTAATGCTAGCATATAATGTTTTCAGTGACTCGTGTCTGTATAATGATAAAGGAATAGTTCGGTTCTGGGGGTTTTACTATGTGTCCTACTTACATAGACTCAGACAAACTTGAGGTTACTATTTTATGTCTGTGCATGTAGCGTAGGTGGCACGGTGGTGCAGTGGTTAGCACGGTCACCTCACTGCAAGAAGGTCCTGGGTTCGAGCCCCGGGGTAGTCCAGCCTTGGTGGGTCATCCTGGGTCGTCCTCTGTGTGGAGTCTGCATGTTCTCCCTGTGTCTGTGTGGGTTTCCTCCAGGGGCTCCAGTTCCCAAAAACATGTAGGTCAGGTGAATCGGCCATACTAAATTATCCCTAGGTATGAATGTGTGTGTGGTGTGGTGTGGTGTGGGGGGGGTGTTCTGGAAAACCTTTCTCCTTAGATGACCAAAAGATGTTGAGGCGGTGCTGAATCTCATCATCCATTATGCAGGTGTCAGACAGCATACTTCCCAGATATTTGAAGGCAGGAACAGTGGCCAGTTGTTGCCCTTCTGCTGTGAAGGTTGTTGGGTGGCTTGGGAGGCCGGCAGTCAACTGACAGATTACCTCTGTCTTTTGGGTGTTGATAATCAGTCCCATTCTCCTCAGTCTCCACACCAAAGTGCTTGTTTACAGAGTAGTGTGCATCTCCACACTACTCTATGGATGTGAGGCATGGACCATCTACAGCCACCATCTCAGAAGCCTGGGGGCCTTCCATGTGAAATGCCCCCAGAGCATCCTCGGCATTACTTGAGAGGACAAAGTGTCACACACAGAGGTGTTGGAGCGGGCAGGCAGCTGCAGCATGGAGTCTACCCTAAACCACCATCAACTCAGGTGGCTTGGGCATGTTATTCGCATGCCCAGCGAACGACTCCCACCTAAAGTCCTCTACGGCCAACTAAACCTTGGTCAACGCACTGCTGGTGGGCAGAAGAAGCGGTTCAAAGACTAAATGAAGACCACACTGAAAAGATGCCAGATCAACCCCTCTTATTTGGAGGAACTTGCTTCCTGCCACACCACCTGGCGCTCTCACGTCTCAGAGGGAGTGAAGTATATGGAAAACCAGCGCACACAACATCATGTAGCTAAGCATGCAAAGAGGCATGCTCGCAAAGCTACCCCTACCCCTCCAGCACCACTTTTACATGCCCGGTCTGCAACTTACTTACTTACTACCTTACTTACTTTTTACTCATTAGCCTGGAGTTAATTTCTTCACCAACGTTTTAAAAAGTACGCAAAATCCTAAAAATTAGATTATACTTCGATCTATTTTTCTGTAGTAATACATTTACTACAGCGGAAGTCAACGGACAGATTTGTGCTTATTGCAGACAAATAATTCAACACCATCATCTCATTTTTAGGATTTTGCATGCACTTGTGAAAATGACTGAGAAAACTTGTTAAGGCTAGGCTAACAAGTAAAAACTATTAATGGCCGCTTTCAGGGAATATATTTGCATTCTTTTACCTTCTTCTGAGAGGAGCTGCTAATGTTTCTGGTTGTCATCCAGCAATTGAGCTAAGCTAGGCTAAACTCACCATTCAATGTACCATCAAACTGCACAAACACAGCCTAAAAAAGGTTTCCTCGAATTTGTCAGACTCTATATAAGGATACATAGTAAAAAGGGGAAAACTGAAATATACCTTTACTATTGATTACATTTATCATAAAAGTGTGCTCAAAGGACTTTGGCAGATGACAACACATGTTTTCTTTTAGGTATTCTCCACCAGCGTCATTAACAGTTGCTTAATGGCTCAACAAAGATTGTTTTGCCTTGAAACATGACCATCTGGACATCTCTCTAGATTTTAGTGTGCTCTTTTTGCTGGATTTTGCTGATTGGGAACAAGTAAAATGAAAAAAGATTTATGAGTTGGGGCATCTGGGTAGCGTAGCGGTCTGTTCCTTGCCTACCAACACGGGGATCGCCGGTTCGAATCCCCATGTTGCCTCCGGCTTGTTCGGGTGTTCCTACAGACACATTAGCTGTGTCTGCGGGCAAGGCTGGATTATGGACCGGGCATGCTGGGTGAGTGCCCCAGGGCCCCGGACCATGAGGGGCCCCAAAAGGTCAGGGGTATTGTGTTCGCATATAGTAGGGATCCCCAGTCATACCCTTCAAGGGATGTTTGTTCCAACCCTGCATTGCGATGCAGGGCCCAAGCTAGACTCTATTGATGTGGGGGCCCCAAGCTACAAAGTCTCTATTGATGCAGGGCCCCATGCTACAAAGTCTCTATTGATGTGGGGCCCCAAGCTACAGTTTCTACTGATGCAGGGGCCAAGCTAGTCTCTATTGATTTGGGGGCCCCAAGCTACAAAGTCTCTATTGATTTGGGGGCCCCAAGCTACAAAGTCTCTATTGATGTTGGGCCCCAAGCTACAGTCTCTACTGATGCAGGGCCCCAAGCTACAAAGTCTCTATTGATGCTGTGAGCTGCTATTCTCATCTCTGTTTGTTTTGTGATTCAAAATTGTGCTTTACTTTGTAGCCGCCATCTGAATCCCATGCAGATTGGCATAACGTCGACTACCATGTTGGGTATTTGCATTAGTTTTACATTTAACAATGTTTAATATTGTTGGGGGGGGGGGGGCAATGGACATGCGTGCCCCGGGGCCCCCTGGTGGGTTAATCCGGCCATGTCTGCGGGTGGGAAACCGGATGTGGGTATGTGTCCTGGTCGCTGCACTAGCGCCTCCTCTGGTCGGTCGGGGCGCCTGTTCGGGGGGGGGGACCGGGGGGAATAGCGTGATCCTCCCAAGCGCTACGTCCCCCTGGTGAAACTCCTCACTGTCAGGTGAAAAGAAGCAGTTGGTGACTCCACATGTATCGGAGGAGACATGTGGTAGTCTGCAGCCCTCCCTGGATCAGCAGAGCTCGGAAGAGTGGGGTAATTGGCCGGGTACAATCTGGGAGAAAAAGGGGAGAAAAAAAAGATTTATGAGTTACAAACACAGCAGTAAGACAGAGTATGTCATTTCAGGTTTCCTACCTTGAGTGTCTCGTGACAGCAGAATGGCCACCGTGGGACTACGGTCAAAAGGCTACCTGGTGAGTTTCTTGCCAGGATCCATGGATTCCATTGGGGTAGAGGGAGGGTATCTGCATTTCCTCACACTAACTCGCCCTCTGCTGTGAGCATTATGCCAGAGCTGGCTGTCACGTCATTCACGGTATTTTTGAGAAATTAAAAATGTGTGTACCAGGCATCTTTGAAAGTCTTTATCTAGAATGTATTGCCTCTTTGTTTAACAGAAAACAGGCAGTTGGTTTGTCAGGCTGCCTTTCCAGAAACAGACTGACCTCCCAGTCTCATCACCTGGGGAAGACGTGCCGGCCGGTGTAAGACAAGAAAACAGACCAATTTCCTGGTGATCACTCGCGGCTCTGCGGTCTTCAGATTCTGCTGACAGACGGCTATGCTTACCAAGGGAATCAAAAACCTGACACGTGTTCCCTTCATTTCTATTCCCTTTGAGGAACTTGTCGAATGAAATTAGCATCTGATGAATAATTGTTGTCAGAGGGAAAACAAATGTTTATGTTCCTTTGAGGCGCGTATGTTGAGGCTTCTCTTTGTTATTATAGCATCACGAGATGGAGACAGAGAATTCTGAACCGCAGTGTTATTTACAGCCTTATTATCCATTAAGATGGGACGGTCGAGGAAAACAAGAAAGAACGCACTTCAGTTTAAGCTTTAAACACCTTTGGCACCTCTGACAAAAACTTGGCTTAATGCAAGGGAAACTGGGGAACTTACTGGAAATTGGCAACAGAACACAATACAGCAGAGACTGCCTCTGAACTTTTGAGGGCAAGAGACTGGCGAGGTCTCTTCAATTCCCCAAACACCATTACACTGTCGTTTTCTTTATTGCAACTTGCAAAGCTCCGGTCTTCTATTGCACATTAACATTTTAGGCCAGTGGTGGGTAGAGGGTATGCAGGATTTTACTATAGTACCCAATTTCACTTATCAGTTCCCCCTTTCAGGCTGAGGTTGTACTAAAAAAAACACACAAAAACCCCCAGCTGTAAAGCAAAAAAAAAAAAAACCCTAACCTTAAACACTATTTATCCTCTATGGCATACAGTTGCCCACCACTAGTTTAGGGAAACTTGTGATTTCATGCAGCGACTACTTACATCCAGTTTCCTGCTCAAAGAAACTTTTGCAGCTGACATTGGTAGCTGTTGAATGAACACCCCTGCTGTTGTCAGAAATACACCAATCAGCCAACATGTTAAAACCACCTGCCTAATGTTGTGTAGGTCCCCCTCGTGCTGCCAAAACAGCTCTGACCTGTCGAGGCGTGAACTCCACAAGACCTCTGAAGGTGCCCTCTGGTATCTGGCACCAAGACGTTAGCAGCAGATCCTTTAAATCCTGGAAGTTGTGGGGTGGAGCCTCTCTGGATCGGACTTGTTTTTCCAGCACATCCCGCAGATGCTCGATAGAATTGAGATCTGGGGAATTTGGAGGCAAAGGCAACACCTCTAACTCTTTGTCATCTTCGCCAAACCATTTCTGAACAATTTTTGCAGTGTAGCCGGGCACATTATCCTGCTGAAAGAGGCCACTGCCATCAGAGAATACCGTTACCATGAAGGGTTGTTCTTGGTCTGCAACAATGTTTAGGTACAACATCCACATGAATGCCAGGACCCACAGTTTCCCAGCAGAACATTGCCCAGAACATCACCCTGCCTCCACCGACTTGCCTTCTCTCCATAGTGCATCCTGGTGCCATCTCTTCCCCAGGTAAACATTGTGCACATTGTCCACTAAGAAGATAAGATTCAACAGACCAGGCCACCTTCTTCTATTGCTCCAGGATCCAGTTCTGACACCCACGTGCCCATTGTAGGCACTTTCGGCAGTGGACAGGGGGTCATCATGGGTACTCTGACTGGTCTGCAGCTACGCAGCAAGCTGCAATGCATTGTGTGTTCGGACACCTGTCTATCATAGCCAGCATTAACTTTTTCAGCAATTTGAGCTACAGCAGCTTTTCTGTGGGATCAGCCCAGATGGGCTAGCCTTCACTCCCCATGCGCATCAATAAGCCTTGAGTGCCCATGACCCTGTCACTGGTTCATCGGTTGTCCTTCCTTGGACCATTTTTGGTAGGTACTGACCACTACATACTGGGAACACTCCACAAGACCTGCCATCTAGCCAGCACAATTTGGCCCTTGATCCTTATGCTTGCCCATTTTTCCTGCTTCCAACAAACACATCAATTTCAAGAACTGGCTGTTCACTTGCAGCCTAATGTATCCCACCCCTCGACAGGTGCCATTGTATCAAGAAAATCAACGTTATTCATTTACCTGTCGGTGGTTTTAATGTTTTGGCTAACCGGTGTAAACCGGTGAATGGTTCGTCCCTCTAATGAACTACTTAAGGTGTTTTCAAACTTGTAATTAGTTCCAAATCAGGAGCTAATTTGTTATGTTGTTGCAGTTGCCTGAGGTTGGGTTCATTTCACGGCAATATTTCTAAGTGAGCAGCTATTATAAGAGCAAACAACTCCCTAATGGTCAGATTTTTTTTTTTGGGCAAGAATTTTCCTGTCTACTGGAATAAATATAAGTAGTCTGTCAGCATTAGCTTGCAGCAATTTTTCCATTTGATACTGAAGGCATAAATGGAGCATTAGCATGGGCATGTATCAACAGATCATTACATTTGTTGGGACCCCGGCTTTACAAACCAGAGGCTTATATTCAAGGAATTTCAATGTGAATCAAGGCAGCGTCTCAAAAACATCACGTGGTGGCGTTTCAGACAGCGACATGCTGTCTTCAGAGTCTTCTGTAAGAGCTAATGAATGCCTACCGTGAGTTAGCCCACCAATTCACTGCAAAGGAATTGCTATAGTGTTATTTTATAAGCATACCGACTACCAAGACCATGTTCTCTGAGCGGACTCGGTGTGATTGTTTTGGTCCACACTCGGTCCACTTGTTTTGTTCACATGGCCAAACAAATCGAACTTAGGGAGGGAACCACTCCAGGGTTTGCAATAAAAGTCCAAAGAACCTGGGTGTGAAAACACCTTTAGACTGACCCTGGTACACAACAGAAAAAAAGGGGGGGGGGCATAGTATTTCTCTCAATCTTGTTCCCTCTGAAAGCATGAAAATTACACGTTTAAAGATCCCTGTTGTGTTGATAACAATTCAATGTCTACTGAAAATGAATCAGGTTGCGCTGGAGGAAAGAAGATTGCAAATAATTGGGATGATTTGCTACTGGGACTTACAGTATATTTGCATATTATCAGGAACATGCAGCTAGTTAAGATATGTACAGTAGCCTCAAGCTTCCTCCTTTGACCCTAGTTGAGCCCAGCATAATGGTATACTTTGTCACAGACAAACGCATTAGAGTAAGACATGAGGCAACCAGCTCCACCACTGGTGCATATTTCCATGATAATTAGCATGATTCTTCTAATCACTTTCCCCAGTTTGTAGCGTAGGTGGAACATAAAGCTCGGATTTACTACTTAACCACTCCAAAGTGACTCTGCCTCATTGCCCATGAAGTTGCTGGCTCGTGTGACATTATCACTCGGATAAGGGTATAAATCTTACAGCGGCTAATTTACCTTGAGAGACAGAAAAAGAGAGACCGAGAGAGAGAGAGAGAGTGATGAGAAGGGGCGGGTCTATTTGGATGACATGATAATAAGTGGAAACGAGGGTTTGGACTCCCCGTCATATCATATATCTTTCAAATGTAAATAACAGCCCTGGTCTCTGTCGGGCCATACGCTCCCTTCATGCAACATTAGCTGCTGCTCCCTCAGCACAGCCCTGGTAAGGGCTCACCGTGGAGCCATTTAGATGTCAACAGACATCTGTGTGCACTGATAACAAATGGCTATTAACACAGTAAGCATTAAATACGCTTCCCGAGAACCGAGTTGATAGGTCTGACGGATGTGTCGGGCCACCAACAATAACCATGCCATATGTGGCAGCAGCCAAAATGCTCTGAAGGCGCAGTAATCATACGTGATACCCTGGCACACGGTGCGCTGGAAATACAGACAAGTGGGGACTGTGACCAATGTGTGTGATTGGCTGCCTGTCAAAGGCCCAATCAGCCAATAAATTTGTTTGACCGCCAATTAAGCAGAAGAAATAAGCAACACGCAGTGTGAGAGCGAGGCTGAAAAGCAGGCTGTGAATGGCGGAGGAGGCCCAGTCCCAAAGGTCACAGACAACACAGATAGCACGCCAACCGTATGATAAACAGCATCTCTCCTTGAAGAGCGAAGAGTAAGGAAAGGAAAAGAACTCTTCAATGATAAGCCCGTCACCCCCTTTCTTCCTTCTCCGTCAAAGCTGAATCCCATCATGGCCCATTTATTTCTTAATCTAATCGAAAATAAAGACGCAGTCTTGGCCTCTTTGGCAGAATGTGAAGGCCTCCAGGGTAAAACACCCACCCACCCAAATACAATAAGCATAAGCATATGAACGTGAGTGCTGGTCTACTCGGCTGAGAATGATGGCCAGCTTGTTGCTTATCGCGGCACTATAAATCTCCATGCCTCAGCGAAAGATGGGAGCCGTTATCACTGCAAGGCAGAGGCGATGTGTCTATTGCCTGACAAAGAGGAGCACCGCGGTCAATGCTTTACAGATGGAAGTGGGTACGAGGGGTTATTTGTTGGGAGACAAACAAGGGGAGGGAAAGCCAAAAAGAATCTTGGTAATGGTGTGACCGGGATTGGGCTTGAAATTTGGGATGTTTGTCAAAGCGTCTGTTGCAGACTAAAGGTCTTTTTCCTTTTTTTTAAAACCCAAAGTGACTCAGTGTGAGATGTTAAGCAGGAGTCGGTGGGACAAAACTGAAAATAAAACCAAAGGATATATTTTGGTACAGGACGACTAAGCCAAAAGAGCTTGGTGGGAAGTGCGGTATGAGGATCTAATGATGCAACATCCACAGTATTAGTTTGTGAGGTACTGACACCGATGTTCGTCAGTTAACTGTAGTAGTCACATCCAAGAAGGCTACAGAAACACAAGCGCACCAAGTCTGTCAAAGTCAGAATTGTTAACATGACATGGTCACGTCACTCAGTTCCTGTCACCGCTACCGCTTTCTAATCACTCCTGCAGCCTTTTCTCAGATGAGCGGTTAATAATCGAAGGCCCACCCAGAGCAGACCACGCTCATTATTCCCCCGGTGACAGGAAGTGACTGCGGTGCTGAAGCCAGTGTAAATGTCTGCAGAATCACCACTCCCTGCTGTACCTTCATGTCCCATTGATCATTATCCACCTTCAAATCAGCCGAGGCACTTTCTTTCTGCTGAAAGGTGGCTTGCACTGAGCCATTACACCGATAAATTATTAATGCGCGCTGTTGAATTCGGCAGCGAGCACGATTGTATCGGCATTGGCATTAATAAGAGGGAGGATTCCGTGCCGGGAGCTCGAGAAGGGATTGAGTTTGTGTGCGAAGTTCATTAAAGCCCGAAAACAAACAGCGCGAGCCCATAAACCCCAGCAAAGGCAGAGAGGGAAGCTGTCACAGTCCACTAATGAAATGCTTGATTTGTTTGTTTTCTCTCCCGACGCACCTCAAATGTCACATCCGGCCAAACACCGGCTCCCCATTAGCAGGGCTAATTAACTTTGCAACTGTCAAGCTAGCCGCGGCTAACGAAAGTGACAGCCAGAAAGGCGGCGCTGAAGGCTGCTAATAACTCAAGAGGCTAACAATGGCTGACACCGGGCCTCGCTCGGAAGCAGGGAAGAAAAAAGGGACGCTGTCGACATCAAATCGAGTTATCTCTCTGCAGGAAAAGAGGAGGGGGGGGGGAGCCAGGAAAGACAGTGGAAGGGAGAGAGAAAACAGGCAATCTCATCTTTTAATGCTCAGTTATTGGCACCAGCGAGTGGGGCTTTGTTCCCGCTGTTTGCATTGGCTTTGGGTCCCTCCTCCTCTGGCTCCCGCTGTCACCGGCGGTAAAGAGGCAATGAGTGACTCTCCATCTAATGATGAATAGTGGCCTGGCGAGGCAGGGGGAGATTACTCCCCAGAGAGCCTTAGGAGCCCCGTCAGTGTGATTTATGACATATTTATCTGACTGCTATATCTGAGGCGCTGTCACCCGGCCCAGCCAGAGTGACGGAGGAGATGAGGGGAATGACTGGAGAGAATTATGCAGCTATAATTGTCAATCATGGCTGTGATTTAGCGCTCCGAGAGGGCCGTTTTCATAACGGAGGTGCTTGGAGTTATCACAGAGGGCAAGGGGAAGGCCTCTTAAATGAGAATGATATCTACACACACACACACACACACACACACACACACACACACACACATATATATACATAATATAAATTAGGAGTGATCTCCTTAGTGTTTGGCTGGACCCAGGACAATCTTTGGGTCTCGTCTTATTATTCAGCGGTGTTGAGAATATGTTGTTTGTTTAAATCCCACAGACACCCATCATTCCCTCTCGGGGGGTTAAGTGTTCCGGGCACAAAATGTCGACTTCGGTCTTTGAGGATGCGCGTGAAGTGGAGAATTTCTGAATTTGAAATATGCCAGCCTACAGGAAGATAAACAACCTCCACACCTTATTTAGGATCACGTTTACATTAATGGAGGATGCTCTCTTATCCAGAACGATTTAGAAATAGATTTGTAGGTGCAGGGGTTGCTGCCTTGCTCATTGACACCTATGAAGCACAAGTGTGCATTGACTCCTAACTGTTGCAGCAGTTGAAACAGAGACTTTTTAGTTTCATGGTGGTCTTTCTAACCTCTAACCCACCCTGCCTCGCCTACGTACTGGTACTCACCGACTGTTAGAGATTAGGCTGTTTCTTTATTCAAAAAACAAAAACAAAACAAAACGAAACAAAAAATTACCATGAATAATACAAAAGAAATAAGTACAAAATACATAATAAATAATAATAATGATAATAATATGATAAGTAATAAATGAAAAATACACATTATGAATCCATTGACAATGATCAAATCCGAGTTTGTAAAAATACGATCAAAGCATCACAGAAAAACAACATAAAACTTTAAATTTCACACTGAAACTAAATCACTGTATTGATTTCTCCAGCCACCTCAATAGCCGAGCATTTTGTTTGGCACATTTGAGTCTCAGAGAGAGAGAGGAAGGGGGGGGGGGGAAGAGCGAGAGAGATGGAGGAGAGGGGGGGAGAGGGAGAGAGGGGGGTGGGGGGTCTGGCAGCGTGCCTGATTAGAGGGAGTGCGGTGGAATGGAAAACTCATTAAACAATGTATAAGCCTCTTAATCAAATCAATAGCTAAAGTAACTCCAAACCGATAGCTCTTATCAAAGCTGCAGTAAAGCTGCAGTCTTTTCTCATTTAATTACGAGTAGAAAGCCAGGCTTGGGATTTGGGCTGGGTAGGGAAAAAAAATGAAGATGTTTGTCTTAAACAGTTGAGGAGTTTAGGAGTGTGAGACGCAGCAGAGAAGAAGAGTAGAAAGATGTTTTGACTTGTTTCCTCTGGGAAAGAGATTTTTACAACTGGAAAAAACTCCACCGTCCTCTGTTTTACTCAGACGATGATATAGATCCCAGCTGTGATGGGACAGCTGGACCGGGTTCCTGTTCTGCACAACCCTCAGTTATGTGTTGTTGGGTTTTATATATATATATATATATATATATATATATATATATATATATATATATATATATATATAAAAGTATTAATATTAGAGAGCAACACTTGCAAAAAGAATCCACAACATTTTGGAACAAATGAAATATTGACAGTCTGTATGCAACACTTCTGTGTTTCCGACTCAGTTACTCTTTTCTCTGGTTATTGTCTCAGAGGATTTAGGAATTTTATTTTTTTTGATCAAATTATATAATCCTCTGAAACACCAGTAATAAGGAGTAATAATGATATACTATAATATATATATTATAATGTAATAACTAATAATAATAATGAGTGTGTGAGTGTGTGTGTGTGTTGTCATTTTATGTTGATGGACTGGGGAACTGGTGCAGGTAATTAACTCACTGAATGTGCAGATGTTTTCTTAGGACTCATGGTGTTGCCACACACAAGCACACACAGACAAACACAAACACGCACTCATACACACACACACACACACACGCGCGCGCGCGCGCCGCCAGAGCATCTGCCTGCCAAAGCTGAGCACCTTCTTTAGCACGTAGGAGCTCAATCTTTTCCACTTGACAGCGGGGCGAGCGGAGCCATTTAGTGGCATCTGGTTCGCTGTGGCCAGTGGTAGATGGGCTGGAAAGCCCCGTGTGCTCCAATTAATTGAGGGGAGATTACATGGTCTTCCAACCATGTAGTTTGTCATCAGAAGCCATTACAGATTGATATGAGACGCTTCTCCACGGTGTCAACAGCAATTTGGAGGACAGCTAAAGTTGAAAGGGTGTGAAAGTTTTGGGCCGAGATGCACCGGGGCAATTACAGTCTCCATGCATACACGCTGATTGTTATTACCGGTAGGCTTATTTAGGCCCGAAACAGAACATAGGGGTTACTAAATGAATGGCTGGGTGGATGGATGGATGGATGGATGGATGGATGGATGGATGGCTGGATGACTGACAGAATGAATGAATGAGTGAACCAATTAACATGTATAGCACAAAACAACACAACATACCGTATAGGAATATGACATATGAACAGTCAGAGTTTCCCATATTTACACATTTGGGAATGTTCTCGATGTCTCTGAATGATACTGAGTACATCATAAGCGCGTGATAACGATCTAAATAATTAGCTACAGACGAATAAACCCGCGGGCGCAGAGGTACCGCCGCCAATGGCAACTCGGCAAACTGCCTTGAATAAATGAAAGATGTTTATCTAAATGCAATGCTGCACGCCTTCTTATAAATGTGCAGATGAAGTGCTGTGAAAACGCTGGAACAAAAGCGACGAGATGACAAAGGGGCCCAGACAATGAAAGACAATGGCAGCGCAGGGACAAAGGGATGGAGAAGAAAGGGAAGACAGTCATTTCACACTGAGGAGGGAAGCAAAGATGGCTGCCTTGCAACTGACACATTTACTCTCTAATGAGGTGAGTGACACCCCCCCCCCCCTTTGAATTTCAAATCAATGAGGCAAGTGCAAAGAGACTGGTGGGATTGTGTAGGAAAATAAAATTATACAGGAGTTGTGTTGGGATGCCTTGTTACCACATCCGTTCTGAAGTGATTTAGGTGGCACTCTTAATCCGATTAATTAGAAATAAGTGGCCATTCCCCAAACACTCTTCCATGAGACATGTGGCTGTTGATGGACACATTGGCTCTATCAAACCCTTGACCAATTAGCACAGAATTGGGTTTTTTTTTAAACCACTAATTCACCCCGCCACCCCAGAATCAGAAGGCGTGTTGGCCTTTGTGTGTTGAACAGTGTTAGAGACCCCGGAGTCCAGAGATGCATTCAAAATGAACCGCATCATTTCAAGCATTTCCAGCTGTCAATCAAAGGTTGAGGTTTGCTCTAAAAAAATTTTTAGAAATGAGTTTGTAAAGAGATTTTTACCCCCTATCAGCGGCCATCTGTCTTTTCATTGCTCAGTAACTATATTTGTTTCTGGACGCAAAACAGCTGAGTTTACTGAGTTTTATTTTTTAATGAAGTTGTTCATTTTAGTTGCCATTGAGGTGAATCTTTTTTTGCATTTGTATATCAGTGTTCAGTGAAATCAGGGAGCCACGTGTGTGAAGGAACGGTTGAAATGCAAATATTGTGCATTATTCTATGCAAATATTGTGCAAATATTGCATATGAAGCATCTTCATCCATCCCATGCTAGAATGCCGAATTATTCAACAATCTGTCACTTGAAATCTCTATTCTGAATGCATGCTTTTGTGCATATTACACAATTTCTTGGGCCAGAATTTGCAGTTTTCATGTGACCAACTAACAGCAAACTTAAAATCTTCACTCAGAATTTATTCAAAATGATAAAATATCATACATTTAGCCATAGCCATAGAATAGATGTTCAAATCCTCTCAAATGTTGCTGTTCCTTATATTTCATAGTTTCATTTCATCCAGAAATGGTTTGGCAAGAACAGATGTCCTCTTAAACATTAGCATTATTATATTAGCATGCCGGGAACAGAGTTATAGAAATGTGTTTTTAGTATCACACGGAATCACCTGCTGTTCATTGCCCACATTGTCACGGGTGCTGGGCAAACAGCTTAGCTAATACGACCACGTCTCCCAACCTGCTGCACAATCACACCAGTATGTGTGCACTGTGGAGGCCCTCAGGGCTCTACCACGGGGCCTTTATCTCTCCCTATACAACAGACATTTTAAATGGCTCGAGTAAAAAGCTTTTGCTGTTGATATCTGGGATCTGCTTCCCAGCTCCAAACACAGTCAATGCAGTCATTAAGTCGCCTGTAAATGAAACATCAATTAGAAATCGGCCCATTAACATCCAGTGTAGAGGAGTTGCTCGGCTGAACAATAAGTAGCAGCTACAAGATAGTAACCCTGCTGGAGCTCTACGTGTGTGTGTGTGTGTGTGTGTGTGTGTGTGTGTGTGTGTGTGTGTGTGTGTGTGTGTGTGTGTGTGTGTGTGTGTGTGTGTGTGTGTGTGTGTGTGTGTGTGTGTGTGAGTGTGTCGTTTTATGTCTTTCACTCTCTCTTCTTAGAGTTCACATACAAATAGTTTCTTCAGTGGAAAGCCTATCTGACATTTTATGAGTCTTGAGCAGGAGACGCTGACAGGATGTGAGGAGAGGGCTGATAGATACAGACAAACAAAGGGGATGTTGACAGTAAAAGCATGGTAAATAAACACCATTTGTCTCTCCGCACCGCACAATTCGGAATAAGCTGTGCACTTTGCCAACCTTTTCCACGGCAACGACAATTCAATGGGGAGTATTTTAAAGATTTCAAAGTTTAATCGCCTCCATTTTGATGTTTTCCCTCTTAATTGACACCTCCGTCTACTTAAAACACCGCTCAGTGGTCCCCAGGAGGCGAGAGATTAAACACTTTTAGCTGCTGTATTTCTTTGAGGAGTTTGACTGTGTGCTCAAAAGAAGATAATAGTTTAGAAGTGAGAAAGCAAAGGAAAGAAAACTAACCCAGTGACTTCATCTCTAAACTTGAAACACAAAATAGCTTTCCTGATAGCTTATCGAAATGACAAAATGTCTGTCCCTTTTTGAGGGGGGGGGGGTGAATGAAAATGTGCACCCGTGGCATGATCCCTCCTCATTTTTCTGCCATGATCCAAGGTTTTTTTTTTCCCTCCATGACGCTGACTGCCACAACCCATTTATGTCAAGCTGCTCGATCTGAGACAGTTTCAGTAGTGAAAGTGTTATAATATCACTTAACTTCCATTTGCTAGGCCAGACAGCCACCCCAGCCCCTCCACACACACCTATGGATGGATTGGGAGGCTCCATTTTGCCTGATTAGCAGGGATCCGTGAGACAAATGGAAACGTATCCGTTAAGACCAACTCACTGTGAGGATGGCAGTGTGAAGATTACACTTGATACGAGTTCCCCACAAGAAAAACAGTAACCTAATTTGGGTGCCTCAATAAACATTAGAAAAGAATTCCTATTAGTTGGAAAATAATTACATAGAACCTGTAATAGGCTACCTCAAGCCTCTCCGGCCCCCCCATCACGCCCTGCCTCATGGCAGGGGCACCAGTCCAATTCACTTGGCCTTTTCAGGCCAAAGGCATAATGTTTTTCACGATTTCAATAAAGGGCGTTGCCCCAACGCTTACACCATCCTAAAAAGAGCTGTTCCCTGCACTAATTACACTATCACTCAGGTAGTTTCAAGTGTTAGCGCTAATAGCTTTCTGAGGCATCCCACCCAGACCGGAAGGAATGTCCCCCCTCCTTCCCCAGTTGAGGCTATTGAGAGACAGGCCGTGCTCTTCGCCAATTCTTCCTCTCCTCCCCATTCTCCAGAAGGTAAGGTGGTTTATTCCAGCCAGTTGCAACCATTCGCTATATTAGTCATTTTTATATTACAGCTATCAACGCTAACATGGCTAACCATGCACGCATTGTCCAAAATGCCAGCGCTGTCAGCCTTGAGAGGCGCCCTCCTGGACCAGGGTGGATGGCTCCCCTTCCTCCCCAGGTAAGGCGAATGAGGGGCAGGCGGCATATGTTGCCTTCTCTTTCCCGGCCTCTACTTCCCTTTCTCTTGATGATAATGTGGCTAACTGCGATCTGTCAGTGCCGTTCGCTATCGGAGGCACTATTGTGGCTGAATATGGCCTGTCGGCGGCATTAGCCATTGGAGGCGCTAATGTGGCTTGCTGCGGCCTGATGGTGCAATTAGCTCTCAGAGGTGTTAGTGTGGCTAACTGCAGCCTGTTGGCACCATTAGCCATCGGAGGTGCTAATGTGTCTAACCGCGGCCTGTCGGTGCCATTAGCTATCAGAGGCACCAAATGTGGCTGACTGCTAGCCTCCTCTTTAGCTAGTGTAAACTACTAATAATACACGTTAGTCCCTAGCTAACGGGTCTGACCCTTTAGCCGAGCGGTTCGCGATGTCGCCTTGTGGTGCAGTACACTCGTATCGAATCCCGCACCGGGCAAAAAAATAACCGGTTACACTAGCAAGGTTAATATAGCTAACCATGGCCGGCTGGCCCATTAGCATCTGGTAGAGCTAATGTAGTATATTGTGACGGATTTTCATGTCACTTTGGTTAAATTGTCACTGCCTCTCCGATTCACCTGACCTACACGTCTTTGGACTGTAGGAGGAAACCGCAGCACCCGGAGGAAACCCACGCAGACATGGGGAGAACATGCAAACGCCACACAAAGGACGACCCAGGACGACCCAGGACCTTCTTGCTTAGAGGCGACCGCGCTAACCACTGCGCCATCGCGTCACCACAGCTGTAGAATTATGAATTTCAATTACATTATGAATTTCAGAGACATGTAGGTCAGGTGAATCGGCCATATTAAATTGTCCCTAGGGGTGTGTGTGTGTCGGCCCTGTGATGGACTGGCGGCCTATGCAGGCTGTCTCCCCGCTTGCCGCCCAATGACTGTTGGGAGAGGCTCCAGCATCCCTGAGAGCAAGATAAACGGTTTGGATAATTGATGGATGGATGAATAATAAGTATAATGAATAATGGCTACCACCATTACTGCTCCACTTCTTTTTTGCCTTGAGACGTCGTTCGTGAGGGCCACACGCAGACTATGACCAGCTTCCTTTGCGGTTCAGACCAAAAATGGCGACCGATCCATAGATGGTGACCAGAACATTATAGAGCAGCTTTCCAGTTGAGCTAGCCCGTTGCTTCTCAAGGTGAGTTTTTCCTCTTTTTACGTCGGGGCACAGTGATATTGGCGTTCTCTCTGGCCTGGCCCCGGCTTTTTTTTTCCGCCCTGAGCGGCTCCAGCACCGTCTCCACACATTTGGAGAACGTGCATGGAGCCAGGGAGTAACCGAACGGGAGACGGGTGTATCGATAGATCTGTCCTCCCACCACGAAATGCAGGCGTTTCCTTTGATGCGGCAGGATGGGGACCAGCAAATAAGGAGAAAAGAAACCTTTCCACACCTCCGGCTGGGGACCAGTCATTATAGCTCCCTTGCGGTTATTTCCTTCTCCATGGCCGCAGGAGTGGAGAGGGAGGTCTGAATAATGCCGCTGAAAGGAGGAGGTTGGGGCGTCCATGTAGCATGGTGGTCTATTCCGTTAGCTACCAACACAGGGACTGCCCGTTCGAAACCCCGTGTTACCTCTGGCTTTGTCGGGCGTCCCTACAGACACAATTGGCCGTGTCTGTGGGTGGGATGTGGGTATGTGTCCTGGTCGCTGCGCTAGCGCCTCCTCTGGTCGGTCAGGACACCTGTTCGGGGTGGGGGGACTGGGGGGAATAGCGTGATCCTCCCATGCGCTACGTCCCCCTGGCGAAACTCCTCACTGTCAGGTGCGAAGAAACGGCTGGTGACTCCACATGGATCTGAGGAGGCTTGTGGTAGTCTGCAGCCCTCCTTGGGTCGGCATAGGGGGTAGAGCAGCGACTGGGACAGCTCAGAAGAGTGGGGTAATTGCCCAGATACAACTGGGGAGAGAAAGGGGAAAAATCCACAAAAAAAGAAAGGAGAAAGTTGATGGCAGAACTATAGTGCATTGCCCTTCCTCAGAGTTCTGTCTAACGGGGGGGGGGAGACGCACTGCTTCACCCACATCAAGTGGTGAGCCGTGAGTGGTAGTGCAATCGGTTTGGCAGGGAGAGTTAGAAAGGCCCACCCGCCCCAACAGGGAGAGTTAGAACGGCCCGCCCCGTACCTCCCCCCTGCACACTTCCTCCCGCGATGAGAGGTACAATGCGGTGGGGATAGACGCGTTACCTCACCAAGCATGGCCTCCCAGACTGCTGTATGCGTTTCCGACCCTGCAGTGAATGCGAAACATCTATTGGTGGTAGTTGTGGCGCTGGAGAGCCGGGGCACCAGGTGGTTTCGGGACCTGATTCAGCTGTCCGTGGCCCGTCCCGGACCTGCCCATTGCCCAGCATAGGCAGAGGTTGAGATCCTCTCACGTCCATATCTGGGACAGCGCCTCAGGATTTTGAATTGAGCAGATAAGATAGAGAGACATGGGCCTCCCTGAGGTGGTGGTCACAACTATTCAGAATGAGCATGCCCCTTCCACCTTCAGGGCTTATTCTATGCGTTGTCGGGTTTTTGCGGTCTGGCGCAAGGCCAGGAACATTGATCTATGTTCCTGCCCTTTGCAGGATGTTCTGCGGTTCTTACAGGACCTTTTTGATGGTGGCCGTGCTGCCTCCATCTCTGGGGTCTTTGCAGCAGCGATGACAGTATGCCATGATGGGTTTGGTCGCTTCACAATCAGTAGCCACCACTTGGTCAAGCGTTTCCTGATAGAGATCCATAGGCTGAGGCCCCCTACTCGACGCCTTGTTCCTAAGTGGGACCTGCAGATGGTTCTGGACGGGTTGGCTGGTCCACCATTTGAGCTGCCTGGCCAGGTGGACTTGGGAGTTATTATCTATCAAGATGGCTATTCTCTTGGCTCTTCTGCATTTCTGTCAGAGGCTACAAGGGGTCTGTGGAATTGTGCCCTAACCTGTCCTTCTGGGCGAAGGTCATCACCTCCTCATTCAGGTCAAGGGTCATTCATCTGAGAGTGTTCTTACCTCCTCCTCATGCAGACGAGGAGGAGGAGCGCCTCCACACCCTGTGCCCAGGGAGGGCACTTTATGTGGAGCACTTGGTGATGGTCAGAAAATCCAGCCAACTGCTTTTCTGCCATGGCTGTTAGGCTCAGGGATCTCCTCTGTTGGTGCAATGGCTCGCCCACTGGATTTGTGATGCAGTCTCCAAGAGTTACAATGCTATGGGCTACCTCGCCCCTGTGGGCCTCATCTTTCACCATCTTTCACGCACACTCTACTAGGGGGATTGCATCCTTAATGGAACTTTTCATGGGAGTGTCAGTGGAAGACATCTGCTTGGCAGCTTCCTGGTCCTACACTTTGACATTTGTGCAGTCATGTCTCTGAGATATGACTGCTGACTTGGTACCCCATGCGGTGCTCAGTGCATGATCAAGGGGGGCCTTGTCTTCAGTTGACTGACAAGTCGGTTGTGCCAAGCCCTCAGCGGGTTGTTGCAGTACAGTATGAGACCCTCAGGTGGGGCAGTTCTCAACTGTTGGACTGCTGTTTTTTGTGCAATACGGTGCGAGACCCTCAGAGTGGGCAGTACTCGACGGTGGACTGCTGCTGTGTAGGGTGTTATGTTGGCTGGTGTCTGGCCAGTGTCAGTCAGGCCCAGCTGGGAATACATCCACCCCCAACAGCCTTCGCCTTAGGTGTGAACCAAAAGTGATGCCCGTTAGAGAGCACGTATGATATGAAAATAGAAGTTACCCTGGATGTAACTCCAGTTCTATGAGTATGTGCGTAGCCGTCTAACCTCTAGCCCAGCCGGTCCCAGTCTTTGTTGCTGGGGTGGGGCACTGTGTGGCTCCTTGATTGGGTGGTGAGGGAAAAGATCTGTCTCAGGTGCCAAGGCAGCGTCTCGAAGGGTAAATCAATAGTGAAGCCTGTCGTCGAACTGGAGTTACATCCAGGGTAACTACTAGTTTTCTCTTAGACCACTTGAATTACAGTATGCTTAAAGGTTATTATGTAGTTTTTGCCCAGTGATGCAAAGAAAAACAAAACTACCTACCCCAGCTCACAGTAAGCTTTGCTTTGACAGTGGCGATAATTTGGTGCAATTTGATTTTTTTTTCAAATATTGAATATCTCATTTCAGAACCCATTCGCAGCTCACGGGCTGACTGCAACTACAGCCTTTGAAGCCAGTGAATCCCCCTTGTGTAGTCCATGAGACACGACTCCAGGTTTTGACACTGTCCTTATATGATTCTCTATGATGCCCCGTCTCCCCAGCTAGTCTAAATAAAGAGGAAATACTCCATGAGGTTGCACTTGAAGAGAGTAAAAAAAAAAAGAATAAGAGGTCGGTCACACGCTTGGCCAGCGCTTTCTTTGGGGAAGTCGTGACAGTCTTGAGCTCAACTCATCAAAGTCTCGCCGCGAGTTGGCTCTCTGCTGATTAAATGTTGTTAGCAGAGGCCAACTGAGCCCCGGACACATAATTAAAGAAAAACAGCATGCTTCATTCCGCGCCGGCAAGCAGTGTCATGTGCCCCTCCAGACCACCTGGTAGTGACTGACAGTTAAGTGGTAAGGATTTACTGGTTTAAGTCTGGGAATCCGTAGTTAACTGCCTCATAATGCCCGGGCTTCTTTCACGTTAGACTCAGGCCAGGCCATTTGTGAACACTGACTCACTCCTGTCATGTTCTGCAGGGTCTCAACGGATTTACAATCTGGATCTGTCGGTATCAGACGAGGAAGAATTTATTTACAGCTATACACACGGCCCACAACCATAGAACATTTATAGTATAAGATAGAGAGATAGAGAGATAGATCTTCTTAAGCTTAATTCAATTTTAACCAAATTGAATTAATCAATTTAATCTAATGTCATCAATTAAGCCAATTAAGAATAAAATTTTCATTTGCAAGCACAAACCCCGTTCTATTTTAGCTCTGGTTGTCAGCGTGCTCCATGAACTCTGAAACTTGGTCTGAAGGTCAAATCAAGTCAAGTCACTTTTATTTGTGTAGCCCAATATCACAAATTACAAATTTGCCCCGGGGGGGCTTTATGGCAACACAACATCCTGTGAGGCACTGCGTTAGTGTCACCGGGACAAATGCCAGCACCTTCAGTTTAGCTACATCATGATTTAAACTATTCTTATATTGATCTGTAAAAAAGAAAATGCAGTCAAAATGGTTCTGATATTAATTTGTGAAATAATTGATGTTTGTCTCCTAATCGCCAGTGAAGGATTAGCGGGTGTAACAGCTGTCCTCTGTGGCTTTTTTCGTCCTCGGGCCGTCGGTATCTGACCCCACATGTAAACAAGCAGCACGGAGACGCAGCACAACAATCCTACAGCCGTCGGGGGGATTAATGCGTTTAAATGTTTTCAGAGCACACTGTTACTGTGGAAAACAGCGTCCTACGTACCAAACAGCGCTACCTACTGTGCAATCCCCCGCATGTCTTGCACCAGTCCTGCATTAACAGCTGTACACAGGCCATCCCATGTCTTTTGCAGGAAGAGAAAAAAATGTAGTGAAACTGTAAAAATGCATGTGCTCCCGACAACTAGCTACTTGTCAGGTCATTTGTTTGCAGCTGAAAACATAAAATTGGAAACCTCACAAACGTTGCTTGTGGACTGGGGCCGCCTCTTGGTGGTAGTGCCTGTAATGTCCACGCTTTTAACATGTTTTAGTAACGTTTCTGGTGTTAGTTTTAGTGTTTATTCTGGTCACAAGGGGGCGCTCTACGTTAAAGTGTCGTATACGTGAGACGTTCTTGGCTCACGTTGAGCCCGGAAGTAGCGGAGTGACAGAGGCGCGTTAGTATGCCATGGCTAGCGGATGCGCTAGCACCGTTGTCGTTATGCAAATGTTTCTGTACAGATTCCAAAATGCAGCTTCGTGGTATTTGAGTTGTTATTTCAAACCTTTACAGTGCCCAGGACATTTAGGATAATGTAGGATGAGAGCTGCATACTTCTGTATGTCTTACGTCTCTTAAGCCAGTCAAAGTCAAGCTTCTTTT
Organism: Lampris incognitus; assembly: GCF_029633865.1. Classification (NCBI taxonomy): domain Eukaryota; kingdom Metazoa; phylum Chordata; class Actinopteri; order Lampriformes; family Lampridae; genus Lampris; species Lampris incognitus. The sequence goes on along the minus strand of NC_079216.1, from coordinate 19,477,161 downwards.
GCACGTTTACTTGGTGGAGTGAAGCGTCTAAAAAGAGCTTTTAGGTGACGACAGGGGGGCTGAGCGGGCGCGAGCTGGTGACTGTAAAGTTGCCAGCTCAAATCTTACCGAAAAATGAATGAGGTAAGAAGTAACCATCTGGTCCCTCAACAACGATCCGTCAAGATACCCCTGAGCAAGGCAGCCCCCCCCCCCACACACACACATACACATTCCCCCCTTACAGTTGCTCTCTGGACAAGGCTTACTGCTTACTGTAGGTTTGCATGTGTGGAGCTAAATGTGAAGCTGGGGGGGTTTAAAAAGGATGGTGCTCAGGGAGACTCTCGTGGATGAATGGAAGTAAAGAAAAAGATGAAGACCCTCAACCCAGATAATCGTGACTAATCTCAAGAAATATCTAATAAATACCAATGTGTGGCACAGTGGTTGGCGCTGTCGTCTCACAGTGAGAAGGTCCTGAGTTCGAACCCCAGGGTGGTCCAACCTTGGGGGTCATCCCAGGTCGTCCTCTGTGTGGAGTTTGCATGTTCTCCCCGTGTCTGTGGTGGGTTTTCTCCGGGTGCTCCAGTTTCCCCCACCATCAGAAAGACATGCATGTTTGAGTTAATACTCCTGTCTGTGCCCCTGACCGAGGCATGGCAAGACGAACTGGAGTTGGTCCCCCCCCCGGGCGCTACACAGCTAGGATGGGTTAAATGGAGAGAAAGAATTGCCCCACGGGGATTAATAAAGTATATCAAAATCAAAAATGTAAAAAAATTCTCCAAATTAGAGGACTGTGTTTATAATGTGCAGTATTCCGGGTGAGAGCGCATTGAACCGTATTGATAAGGAGCAGGGCGGGGCCGAAAGAGAGGACGCTACTCCGACAACCTTCCCCGGATAAATATAAAGGTGAAGAAGTGGCAGTGGGAGCTGACTTGGGCCCGCTTTCGTCGAGACTAATTATCATAAGTGAATCTCTGCCACGCATCCTTACTCGCCATCTCGTGACTGTACGTCAAACCACCGAGGGCCACGGCCACGTCTCAGGCAGCGCTCTCTCCTCCAGCCGGCCGTGTTCCTGCCTCGGATTAATGATGTTGCGAGGCCTTGGCCTAGCAGGTGAAAACATGCTGCTACAATTATTCCGCCATCGAAATAACAGCCCACCAAATGGCGCTGTCAGCCCCCCAGGCTTAATTGCCTTGGCACCCGTGCCAACTATAATCACCTGTCACAGCAAACAACGGCTGCATCTGTTTACACGTCTGTCAGAGGTGCCAGCGCACACCCTTCTGCGGAAGGAAGAGGTGGTGGTGGTAGTGGGGGGGCAACATCGGGGAAGTGCGTGACCTCGGACACGAAAGGTCATATGTCACCCTGCTTTGGAAGTCACTTGCTCCGCAGGAGGCCATTCTGGAGAGCAAGCCGGATTAGAGGATAAGGAAGAGAGTCTGGGGGGGGGGGGTATTATAAATTCTCCACGATTCCATTGTGTTGATATCATTGAATCGAGTGTAACCAAGAGATTTCCGAAACAAAATATATTATTTCCAGTGTTAAACATAAACTATTCCACGAAAGAGGCCCACAGTTGTGACTTCCTGGAGATGCTCCATCAAAGCAGCTATTTTATTTGTCCCTCTGTGCTCGCTCCTTGTCATTTTAGTGCATCTGTGTGGCCGACCAATTTGAATTCGTGCCCATCTCTCGAAGAATCGAGGGAAAAAAACAAAAACAAAATCTAACTCTGACTGTTCTGTTGTGCGTGTAACAGATATTGCCGCACCTACGGTGGCGTCCCCCTACCCGAGCAGCCCTCCAGGTCTGACCCCCTGCTCGTCCACCAGAAGTGGCCTCTGACAGGAGCAGCTGGGCCCCCCACCCACCCGCCCCACCAGATTGATGAAATTTTCATAACCGCCTTTCCCCAAGTCATAGTTCACCTTCAACATAATTTATGACCGGCTTGAGAGAGCCTCGAACAGACAATGCACACGCTATGGGGTGAGGCGGGACAAAACAACGGAGAAGAGGGGTTCATACCGGCGTTTACACTACACCCTCTGGCTGCTATAGAGCCTAAAGTCACTGTTTCTTTTTTTTCCTAGCTCAGTAATAGTGTTTTCTATTATCTCAATTTCCATAAAAGAGGAAATTGAGGTAATAGAAAGCCGACGTGGTCGTTCAGGTACCGGGCGACTTCCGCCATTCGTAGGCCCTCTGAACCTGTTGGAAAAACCTCTGTTGCATCATTTTAGGATAAGATTTGGTATGGTAGGATCAGATGATTTTTTTTTTCTGAGTAGGAAAATTAGAGAATTTCCAAAGCAAGGAAGCCATCCTGAAAAAAATAAGCACTCTCCTCTTCAGTCCTACAAAAAAAAGACGTTGTTTTTAAGGGCTTACGTGCTTTCAACTGACCGTCACAGTAATTATCATCAGTGACTCACAATTATAACATGTGATTGTGTAGTATATGCTGCTGCTTGTCTCATTAGGCAGACATGCTACCTAACAGCGTGTGAGGTGCTGAAGCTTGGGAGTTTTGTGCACCAGACAACAGCGTGTGCTCGTGGCTTTTGACAGAAAATATTTTTCCCGATCAGAACCTCTGGTGCACAAGTAACCCTGACTGTTTTTCTTTTCTTTTCTTTTCTTTTTTTTTGTCTCAGTCATTAATTCCACCTAATTCCATGTCAAAACTCATGACAATGTGGAGTTGACCCCTCCGCGGTGTTGGATGGAGAAGTGCAGGCAGAATTAACGTGCACGTTGACACAGCCCTTAATGTACTGCCCCGCACGTGAAGAGGAGGCTCAGTAACCATCAGTAATTAGCGAAGGGTTTGCCCCCAACTGCCCATTGCGGTCAAGTGTCTGGGGAGTCACCAAGACGCCGAAACCCCACCACGAACATTATTGGACATGCAAGCATCAGCTCAAGCCATGGATATGTGCTTAGTTTTCCAGAAGGGATGATGTGGTTTACTGTCACTGCCAGCTGACAGGCAGGGTGAGAGCTGAGAGGATGACTGTCTCTGGTTGTGTGTGTGTGTGTGTGTGTGTGTGTGTGTGTGTGTGTGTGTGTGTGTGTGTGTGTGTGCAGTACTTATATGTAAACATATATGCATGTATGCAAACACTGTTTGAAACACATCAATAGACGCAGTGTGACACGCCTGATAAACCATCAACCATGAAACTAATTGCACCTGCATCTTTGCATAGCTTGCGTCTTTGCATAAGCTGTGGATGCACAGTGTCACACAGTTTGCTGGGTTCAATGCCCCAGAAAATCTGGGAAAAAAAGAGTTTTGATATAGCACTAAGGGTTTCAGTCAGCAAAAAGTGGACATTCTGATAAAAAAAAATTGAGTTTGTTTTAATTTTGTGATATATACGTATATATATATATATATATATATATATATATATATATATATATATATATATATATATATATATATATATATATATATTAAGATAGATGCAGGAAAAAAAACTTTAATGCATTTCAGTACAAGCTTGTTTTGTGTGTGACGCACAAAACAAGCTTGTACTGAAATGCATTAAAGTTTATTTTTCCTACATCTATCTTAATATTCTGCCCCTCATTTGTTGAGCAATTTTATCTACACCATTGATGGTTTCTGGAGGAAACACACACACACACACATACACATATGTAAAATACAGGGTGTTTCATTTTGGCATAGAGCGGGAAATAGAGATTGACATTTAATAATTTAATATCCTTTATTTGCAGGTATCATTGCTGATAGAAGTCTTGATACATGCTCAACAATGCAGGTAAGAAGATCAAAGAAGGTTGACTCAGTTCATCTGAAGAGGTCACTTAGATGAGTGATGAAATGTATCCATCAATAAACATTGTATCCAGATGAACTGATTCAACCTTTGATTGCTGATAGATGTTGTTACCTTTGTCGGACTCACAAGCTCAACATCCAGATGTTTTTGTTTCGCTGTGTCTTGACACCAGATTGGCTATAAATTAAAATCCTCCGTTGAATGAACGTGCAACATATAAACAAAGATGCCAGTTGTGGAAATCGCACCACATGCTTGAGAAGGGTCTGCAAATCTTGTTCATTAAGAATTATGTGGGAACCCTGGCAGCATCATGAGGACTGGTTGAAGGGTGGGATATGGGTTAAAAAGTTAGCCCTTTATTTCTGTGTGGTTGTTGACAGATCGCTAGCTCCTCGCAGACGTTTTCAGACCTAGTTACTATTCCTGGCTGTGTGGTCCACACTTTAGTTTTGCATTGTAACAACTCCGTCCGCCATAAATCATACAACTCCCTTTGGCAGTCCACCCACACACATACACACACACATACACACATACACACACACACACACACACACACACCAGGGAGTTTGGCAAACACACTCCCACACAGGGAAAGGAGCTGCTCAATCACTCTGGCGTTTATACTGTAAAAGAGGGGTAAAAAATGGCCGTGCCGGCCAAAACCGTCTGCTGTCTGAAAGCAGTGCCTAACGGAGGAGTCCTCTAATTGTTCTTGCAGTCTGGAGGGAAGTGTTATTCATTGCCCTAAACAGCAGTGTTGGCTTAGGTGGTATGACTCCGATGAAGATAGATCTCTCCATCATTCTGTACGGCGTGGCCTAGATCTAAGCCGTTCCCCGTACCAGCAAGACAAGCCTGGAAGAGGAAAAAAAGAGAGAATAAGGAAAATCCTACCACCTAAAGTTACTTTAAAACAAAATAGGTTTTTGTTAATGCCCCCCCCTAGATGATTCATGAATAATTGAGAAGATTTGGATTCTTCATTTCAGTTACACAAGATTTCCAAAAAAGAAGAGAAAAAGGTGCTGTGTAGACAGGGCATTACCTTGAATTTATGTCAGGGGAAATGTTATCTAGCTTGTGAGCTATGTAACATGCCAACTCTTCAAACAATAGTTTGTTTTGAAAAATTTTAACAGTCAAATTTGATGTAACAAACATGTAGAGATGATTTAATAGGTAATATTACACAAATATTACCACAAAATTACACAAAAATTACCACAAAATTACACGACCCCCCCATCCATCCATGGGGTTAGTGGTTGTGTCAGGTAGGCATCCGGTGTAAAATTTTGCCAAATCATTATGCGGATTGACAAGACCATATTGGATCAACCGAGGCTCCACACGGGATTGGCTGAGGCCCGGGTTAACAACGGCCGCCATTAGTACTGTGCCCTCACACTGTACCGATGAAAACTGTACGATCCGCTGTGGCAACCCTTGAAAAACAGGGAACAAGCTGAAAGAAGAATACACAAAAATTACCCTTACACTACCCCCTTACTGTACAAAAGTAAAGGTCCTCCCCTATAAATATTACCCATATACGTATAATGTCCAATATTCTTAACAATCCAAACTTTGAGACGAAAGAGTACAGTTTGGTAGCTACTTACTGAGTGTATTGAACACACAATAATGTCATGGCAAAGGAAAGGCAACGACCTGCGGTGCTCCTGAGCTGTCAACGCTTTATTTAGGTCACATTTCTCTGTTCATACACTCAAGTCTTGTTGAGACCAAGGCAAAATATTTAAGGAAAGACATTGTGCCAAACCGACATCAAGCTGTGCGGTCACATTTGCCAAGCAAGTCATCGTGCCTGCTGCATGTTTTCATCATCTGCGTCTCAGGAGTGGCATGACGGGGAACGCGCTGGAGGCAGAGGCATCTGAGACAGCATCGTGCCGTCATTGCTCCACAAAGTTCTGACGAGGCGTTCACACAACCAGTCCAGCAGGAGACTCATGGAGGAGAAGGGCACTTAGTGCAGCTTCTTGGGTGGTGTTACCCAGCTGCCACCTAGTGTCCTATCTGTGAGGCTTCTGGGATTAGCCTGGATAGCAGCCTAGTAGAATACTCTGCCCATTTACCCATGCAATTGTTATTCGTCTTCATGACACGGCAATACATATGGAGATTTGTGTCAATTGTACAGCAGGTTTTTGTTAACTTTGAGCTGATTTCACAAAAAATTAATGGGAATCTTGGGAATTATGGGAATTAATGGGAATGATGGGAAGACTTGAAATAAATAAAGAAAAAGATCTGTCTTTGTAGGGACAAATGGAATAGAATAGAATACACTTTATTTGTCATTTGTACATACATACAATGAAATTCACTCTACATTTAACCCATCCTAGTTGTGTAACTAGGAGAAGTGGACAGCCGCCGTGCAGCACCTGGGGGCCAACTCCAACTTCTTCCTATTGCCTTGCTCAGGGGCACAGACAGTAGTATTAACCCTAACATGCATGTCTTTTTGATGGTGGGAGGAAACCGGAGCACCTGGACGAAACCCACACAGACACGGAGAGTACATGCAAACTCCACACAGAAAGGACCTGGGACAACCGGGGGTTCGAACCCGGACCTTCTTGCTTTGAGGCAACAATGCTAACCACTGGACCGCTGCTATGCAATTAATGTGAATTTTTTTTTTTTTTTACTTTGGCAGATGATTTGCTGTTGTAGAAGGCTCGGTGTGGCTCTGATATTCAAAAAGGTGGTTGTCTAAAAGGTATTCTGATGGTAGACACCTCAACTGGCGTGTTTTTCCCCCAGCTCTCTGACACGAGCAAACCATTCTGAATTTTGCCTGGCAAACAGGATTTGACCCGCTGCCCCCAGTGACACTCATCGGAATAAATTGAATAAAGTCCAAGACAGGAGATGTTTGAGGAGGGAAATCTCCCTATATTACAATTGGGGAAGGAGACAAACGTTAAAAAAGACTCTCTCCATGCTAGTCTGATCATGTGCCTGACAGTTGTGCACGGAGGTAGGCACGGCCTGATGAACAAAAGGTCGGCAGGCATCATAGAACTCAACAACAGGCCGGCTCTCTGACAGTACGCTGCTGACAGACATGCATTTCGCTCCATTGCGAACCGACCCTGATTCGCCCTGACCTGCCTCAGCACGGCTGCCTTCTAAAGAGTGCCCGAGTGTGTCTCTGTGTTTTTGTCTATGTATGGGAGAGGGGTGGGGTCAAGGGTTAGGGCTTAAAGAAGCAGCCATGAGAGGAGGCTGTCACGGCCCAGTGATCGCTGTGCAGCAGGCCAACAGCCTGACATGTAGAGTGAACTCATTCTGTCCAGTGGGACCACTCATCTCAGGCTCCTAAATTAGACCCATTGCCAATTCATGAAAGGCAGACATCTGACAGCATGCCTGTCAAATTCCCCTGGATGTAAAACAGAGAACCTCTTTTTTTTTCTTTTTTTTACCATCTCTCTCTCCTCATAGATAGGCCTAAATTTAAAGTTAGGTTGGGCAAAACCCTGAAATTGACCAAGTGTCCCTTAGAAAAATATAGGCGGGCATAAAGAGGGAGTACTATACAGAAACATGTGCCCCATAGAAATATACATTAAAAATCAAGAGGCCCATACGGACATACAGTAAATGGGTGTGCAGTTCAGGCCTCTCCAGAAAGACAGGATGCAGAATAAATAAAGCAGGCCCGTTTTCTCTGCCTTGACGCAATGTACGTATGCAAATTTGGCACGAGTAGCAGTAAAAAATGTACTGGCGCTGAAAATACGTTTTGTAAAATAATCCGGAATATATTTGCAAATAAAACAAGCAAACGTCTAACCAGTCAGTAGAGTACGCTTGAATTTTAGGCTCCGAGAACTACATATCCCACAATTCCATCTGCGACGCTTGCGTCGCCCGTAATGATGACAGGAAGTATGTTGTTTGATAGCAACCGTCGCTGCGGACTGTGAAGCTGGGCAAAAGTGGTAAGAACTTGTAGAAACAAATATATATGAAACGCCGCAAACTCTCTTTGTTAGCTGTTCAGACAATTCTCTGTGGAAATGTAGTATGGCAGGTGATTTAGAGCGTCGTATCTAGAGTAAAGTGAGCTAGCGCTAACCGAACGGCGATGTCGGCTCGTTTGGATTTGAAAAGATGCTGGAGGAGGGAGCTTGGTAAACACAGCAACATCAGATAACGTTAGATTAGCAGAATCTCGTCTTTTATACACAAATTACACAGCGCTTGGCTGAATTATTAACCGAGGATTGAAATTCACCCCAGCAGATTTCGATGGAGAGGTTTGATGTATAGTTCATTCATTTAGCGTTATACACAGGGTCTGATGTAAATCCCCTGTGCTGATATTTAGGGGGCTAAACACAAAAACCTAATTCAACAAACCACGACAGAAAAACCTGAAATAACTTGTCAGCATTCAAAGAGAGAACATCGGGCAGTGCTGTCATAAATCTCCATAAACCTGGTTCCAAATGGTTTAGTTGGCTACCAAACTAAGAAACTACTGAGGATACCAACATGAATATGTGTATCCTCACTCTCGATATTAAATTAATAACTGCCAGCTGATGGGATGGCTGAAACTGTTGGCTTGAAACGGCAAACGTGAGTATTTCACTGGGTTAATCAAGTGGGCACCTTGCATCCCAAATGTTTAGTTGAATTCAGCCCCTGACACCTCCAGAACGCTCAAAAGTGAGTTCTGGCATCCCAGAATCATCCAACTCCATGTCCACATGGGCAACTTCTTCAGGGCTGATCTCAGAGAACAATCTGGAATACCAAACTCTAAAAGAAACGACATCGTTGATCTAGCTATGCTTCAGAATAGCCATGCCCAATGACTTGCATCTTCACCTACCCATTGACTAAGGTTTTGAAGTGTCGGGTAAATTGCTACAATAATGAATATAATGCAACTTGCCTCTATTGTCTACAGGTCTTACCAGCCTATCCCTCTCCTCTCTACATCATCCTAGTTTATCCACTGACCTTGTTTGGCTTGTGATCTTGTTTGGCCTGCCACCGAATCTGAGCAATAACTTTTTACTTTCTCTCCAACACAACCTTAATCCAAGATTTCCATGTATCACCTAACCCAAACCCTGCCTTTCCCCTTTGAACTTGCTCTATGGTTTCACTGTATTCAAGTGCCCCCCCGAGTGTGCTGGACTGTCTCCCTCAGATTCCATGTCCTCCTTCCTTTCACCTGTGGTGCAGTAGCCTTAACTCGCAAATATCTAGAGTAAGACATCACTCATCTCCAGCCTCACCTTAGCACACTTGAATTACTGTGTCAAATCGGTCAGTTGCAGCTCCAAAATGCCTTTATCGTATTAAGCTACAGTACACACCATGGCACTCTTAACCATTTCCTAACTGACATGCTTATCATTGTCTTTTAATTCCTCCACCTCAGTGACAGCAATCTCATATAGGCTTACTGTCAGTGGCCACATTATATGTGATAACAGTCCAAATTCCAAGCACCACAACTATATCAAATCACTATTGATACCAGTCTGCTGCTTGACCTCAGCAGCTTCAGACCATCTAACTTTTGGTTTCTGTCCACTAACCTTTTCCCGGCCAGGCCGGTTAGTTCCCCCTTGCTCTCCACCATCCTGTACTGCTGTGCTTGAACATGCCTCCTCTGCAACGGAGTACTGATATCCTGCAGACGTTGGTGTGAAACCTGCCACTGGACTTCATCCAGCTGTCCTGACCTTCTTCTTAATGAGTACTGATCAGTACCCTCTGCTTCCATTGCCCGCCTTCTCCTTCCTTGGTCCCTTCACTGATGTTGCCTTCCTCCATCCATATGTAGACCTGCAGCTTCAGCTTCTTTTTCTCCCTTTCTGACCTGATTGCCAACATGTTTCTCCCTGTTCTCATTGTCAAAACTGTTCCAACGTCTATAACCATGTTGTTAACCCATGAGTCATCTTCCACTCATTTTTGCAGACTCTCAGGGTACCTCAACATGTTATTCTGTAACTTGCTTGGGTGCATCCACCTGGCTATGTTAATCATGGACACTGCCACTATGAGTTGCCTGCCCATGACAGCCCCATTGGGGTCTATTCCCCCCTGCCAGCTGTCTTTCCAAGCTGTCACAAGGTCTTTCCCTTGTAGTCAGCTGCCATATTCACAACAGTAACTAGCCAAGGCCAAATAGAACATTCAATATTACACAGGTTTTGATGCTAAATCCCTTGTTCTAATATTTAGGGGGCTACACTCAAACCCAATTCAAGAAACCAAGACAGAAAAATTTAATGGGCTAGATAGAACATTCAATAATATACAGGATCTGATTTTGAATCTCTTGTAAAAGAGTTAGGTTAAACATTTACTAATGCTGATATTATCCAATTTCAATTCTTTAAACTTTTCATAGGAAGCATATACTCCAAACTCTTGGGGGCTGTGTTGGATAAATGGAGGAGCTCTGAACTAACATAACCTGTCGGGATGCAACATGTCCTTGTTCGCTGACGAGACAGCAGCGGATGAGCCGGTCAGAGACATCAACCTCAGCATCTTCCAAACCGCAGCTGGACCACAAGGTTTGTGACCCCCCCCCCCCCATTACAGGGACTACACACACACACACCTTCATAATGAGACTTAAAACAGGATGAGGAAAACCACCATTTTTAGCATAAATACATATGTAGCATTCTTTTAGCAGTGTTAACATTGTGGCTATACTGGTATATCGATATGTTTAGAGCAGTGGTTCCCAAACCTTATCGGCAATACACCCCCCTTCTACATTCGGACCAGGTTGATGCACCCCAATCCACCACAACTTAAAAAAAAAAAAACACAACATAGCCTATTTATAGCTGCATTAAAGGCATCAAGTTTAATCATGCACAAATAATCAGAACACACATTACATAATATTCGAGAGATCACAACAATGCACTCACATTCGAATGAAACTGAAACTACACTGCAACAAAGTTTCAATAAATTGCAACAAAGTTATATACAAGCTGTCACTTTTAAAGAGCAAAGAGGATGGATGAGGGCGAGGATACATGCACAGGCTCAGAGGCAGATAGGCCAATCATGAGAGAAGATGGGGAAAACTGCTGTCATAATTTCAGCCGCATTAAAGAAAAATTGCATCAAGTTTAAATTACAATTAACCATACATAACAGGAGGCGCTACCTGACGCTGCATGGTGGCAACAGGTGCCTGTGGTATGTCAAATATGCTTGTTTGTTTGCTTGTTTTTCTTTGTTTTTGTGCGTTTTGTTGTTTGTAATCAAAGTGTGTCAGAAAGTCGAGGACCAAGTTGCACAGGAAGGTGTTCAGGCCAAGTTCCCTGAGCTTGGTGACCAGTCTGGGGGGTGCTATGGTAATTAAGGCTGGACTAAAGTCAATGAACAGCATGGTTGTGGTGTTAAGCAAACTGTAGGGTGTCCAGAGCGATTGGGAGAGAGGAACAGGTGTAGTCATTAGTAATCATCTCAAAGCACTTTATGACCACAGAAGTGACAACTACAGGACAGTAGTCGTTGAGGTCAATTGGGTTGGTTGTCTTTGGTACTGGAACAATAGTGGACCTCTTGAAACATGTGGGTACTACAGACTGGACCAGCGAGCAATTGAAACCTTGGTGAATACAGGTGCTAGCAGATCAGCACAGGACTTTGGATGCCATCCGGATCTGCTGCCTTTCTGACGTTCACCCGCCACAGAGCCCCCCACATCATGCTCTGAGATGGTCAGTGGACGCTCCTCTCCAGCACTGGAACACACTTCCTCTACTGGGTTAGCCTGTGGGCTAATGCTTGCGCCGTAAGCCTTGAAGCACACAAAGAAAGAGTTCAATTCCCTTGCCAGAGAAGCGTTCACCGTGGTGGTAGGTCTGCCTGTAATAGTCCATAATACCTGCCACATGTGTCTGGTGTCAGATAGCTGGAACTGAGACTCCACTTTGTCCCTGTGCCACCGCTTCGCATCTCTCACAGCTCCTCTTAGCTGATATGAAGCTGCTTTGTACTTGACCGTCTGCCCCGACACAAGTCCTGCATTGTAGGCAGCGGTCCGTGCGTTCAAGGTCTGATGGATTTCTCAATCCATGGTGTCTGGTTAGGAAAACATCTAATAGTTAATCTTGGTGTTTTCCTAACCAGAAACTGTGGGTTGATAAATCAAAACAAGATTTTGCCAAATATCCCTATGAAGAATGTAGAAACCACTGTCTAGAAGGGTATGGGCAAAGCATTCTTGTTGCTTCTTTCATGTTTCCCTCAAGAAGAAGACTTTATCTTAAATTTCAAGCAAAATTTTGTAGTATCTTTGATTTCCTGTGAATATGCATAACTCTCTGAACGTGACAGAGAAATATATTGGAAGTCATTAGGGTCCACTCCTTTCTTCCAAAAAGCGCAGATTTCTGGAGGTCGTTTATTCTATTTTCTTCATCACAAAACACTGTAATTTGAGGCTGAAGTTAGGTGCAAGCCAGCTTCAAATGATTAACTTTGAAATAAAGGCAGCTTGATGGATTTGTAAGACACTTTGTTGCCAACCCTTGCATTATTAGTCGCTTGTATAAAAAAAAGGGGAAGCTCAGGCTTAATGATTCACCTATTATTATTATTATTGTTGTTGTTGTTGTTGTTGTTGTTATGTTTATTACCTATTATCACTCACTCTGCCAGCTTAATGCCAGAAGTGTAAATGTGAAATGAAAACGAGTACCTGTGTTTACTGGAGGCCTCTGTCGACAGAGTCATCAGTGGGTTACAATGCTCGAGCACGGCAGGACATATCACGGGTGCCCAGAGAAGAGATGGAGGACAGATTCCTGCGCCTCCATGATGAGAATTTGCTGCTTAAACAGCAAATCCACGGTCACGAAGACAAGATCAAGAGGTCAGTTACACAACACTAAAGAGGATCTGTATGAATCCAGCCACAAATTGCCTTGTGATACCGAGATGAGCTTTTATAATGCTGCTTTGTTTACATAAATTTCATTTCAGAAATTTTTTGGGAAAAGAAATGCCGGCAGGGGCCCAGATAAGAGGCTAATATCAATTTACTAAGTTCGAATAAAACAAAAAGATTTTTCCTGGAATGCAATATAACTTGAAAGCCTGGAAGTATTGTAACACATTTTAAAAAGCTGTTGGAAATATCTTTCATTCAGAAGAAAAAATTGTAAAATGATCATTTTGGCATTTGGGAATTTCTGAAGTCAATAATTTTAATGTAATTGTACAGCAAACCTTTTTTTCACCGAATGTTGGACAGAGCCATGAGAGGGTATAGCTTGATCATTTTCGTCAGTCCTTACACTCTAACAAACCCATCTTCTTCCTGTTGACTCCTCCAGGCTGGCCACTAAACTGCTGAAGCTGGTGAAGGACAGGCGCCGCCTGGAGCAGTTGGCCCTTGGCGGGGCCGGGGCCCATCCTGTCCACAAGGTGCGGGACGTGGAGATGGAGGAGATGATGGAGGAGCTCCATGACAAGGTTCGGAAGCTGCAGTCTGAGAATGAGGGGCTGAAGCAGCGCCTCCTTGTGGCCAAGCAGCAGCTTCAGGTGCAGAGCAGGAGGCCCACCCCTTACGGCCACGTCCAGTCACGCATTGATACAGGGCTGAAGAGACTGCAGGAGGACACGCCCAGTCCATCTCCACTGCATCCGAGAAGTGCGTTACATTTTGTATTCAGCGAGACATACTGTAGAGTTGTTAAATGATACGAAGTAGAGTAGCCCATTGAGTCCATTTTACCAACGCAAGTAGGCCTACATTGCATTATCATATGTAATGCCTGTGGCGAACAAATTTGAACAAGTTTGAATGGTTTTGATAGTATGTAACTGTTGCGCTTCTCCTCTGAGTGAACGTATTTTTCAGCTCCCAATATAGCAATTTGTGTAGAACCATCTCTAATAGTCACCTCTGCAACAGATATTTTTGCAACATTTGTAGTATTATTAAAGAAGTAATATTACTTAATTGACCCCACAGTGTGAGATTCCTGCATATCAGTAAAACCCTCTGATAGGAATGCAACACACAGAACCAAGTACATAACATAAATGAACATTATAGTACATAACCAGTGGGGTCCTTGCTACCATGAAGCCATACTGAGACGATGAGGCCGCTCTCGGGGAAAAATGACTAAATTTGTCCCACTTAGGTATGAGGAGTGTGGAGGGCAGCAGCAGACCTCCAGCAGGGCTTCCCCGATACGGACACAGCCTGTTGGAGGATGCCAGGGCAGAGATTCGCAACCTGTAAGCATCACACGGTTTCACCACAATTATTACTTTCTCACATATTTATTTTATAATGGCCTTTAAGATTATATGGTTGTTTTATTACTTTTATTTGACAGCACATTGTGTTCTATGTTTTGTGTGACGAAATACTCTATTAATATTATTGTAACTATTATTATTCATTGTCAACATTGCTCTTACTCTGTCTACAAAAGTAGTCACTGTAACATAGTTTTTGTTTTTGTTTTTTACTGGAAACTGCCATGCATACTGTCCTATTATAAGAACTGCGGTCGGTGTCCTCTCTCTGTCTCATCCACTCTTTGCCTCTCTTTTTCTCCCCCTGTACTATACAACAGAGAAAATGTAATTGAGACCCAACAAGGCCAAATGGAAGAGATGGAGCAAGCCTCCGAGCTCCTGCGGGATCAACTGAGGAGAAAGGAGACAGAATATGAGGAAACCCTCCTGCAGCTCCGTCAGCAGCAGACAGCTGGACAGAGGTGAAATACCGCACTGTCGCCAGGCCATTTTTATCTGTCTGTCACTGTTTTCTAATAGGAAAGGCAGTTGGAAGTGAAAGCAAAGCCTGGTCTCCATTTTACCCTAGCGGAGCACTTAAAGCTGAAAAGGGTATCTTTTCCAAGAATGCACAGGGTATATATCACCTGTATTTCTTTTTGTGAGCTGACATATCACAGCCGGGTTTCATAACAAAAACGACCAAAATGAATGTGGATTAGGTACCAGTAAATAAGTTACTGGAAAATTTCGAAGAACCTTGGATTGTAGAGCCAGAACAGGAGCAGGTTGGCTGTGTTTCAGGAGTTTCTGGTAAGAGATTGAAAGTTGTACCTGTGTCACTAGTTGAGTGTTGCGGTAATGTAAACCAACAGTAGACATTACTGCAACGAGTGGTAATGCAGCCTTCCCTTTCATATCAGCAAAAAAATGCAGTTGAGGGAGAACTTTTTCATCAAAAAACACCCACAGCCCCAGTATGTCACTGATTTTTTTCCTCTCTACAAGCTCAGCCATACTTCTATTGACAGGTTGCAGATCTTGTCATTCAACACATTTACAGTAGAGGAAGGCAATTAGAGCTCTCCTCTATATATAATGTTGGCTCCCTTTTGGAACAAGCTTTTAGAACAAGAGAATCAGACATTGTTGTGTAGAGAAGAACACGGATGGTACGGATGTGGAGAGAGTCAGCTGCACTTAAGTTCCTGGAAGTGCACATCACAGAGGACCTCTCGTGGTCCTCCCATGTCACTGCGCTCTCCAAGAAAGCCCAACAGCGTCTTCACCTCCTGCAGTGTTTAAAGAAGGCGAATCTCCCTCCCAGTCTCACCACATTCTACAGAGGCAACATAAGAGTACATTCTGACCAGCTGTATCACTGTCTGGCATGGGAACTGCAAGGCCTCTGAACGCAAGTCCCTACAGCAGACAGTGAAGACAGCTGAAAAGATCATAGGAACTGCTCTGTCATCCATCCAGGCCATCTACGATGCATGATGCACCCAGAAAGCCTTCAGCATCGTGAAGGACCCCACCCACCCTTATCACATCCACTTCTACCCTCTGGCAGGAGGTACCGCAGCATCCTTGCTGCCTCCACCAGACTATACAACAGTTTCATTCCTCAGGCTGTGAGTTTCCTCAGCAGTCTGAACACTCAGGACCTTCAACACAATGACTTTTTGACCTTCTTCCTTTTGCACAATTAACTGCACTGTCACTCTAAACAACACACCTACCTGCACAACTCATCATCATCATCATCATCACCGGTGGTCACTCGAAGCGAGTATGACTGTCCTCTCTGTTGTGTTGTCTACTTATGGGTCTTCAGATGGCTGTAGGGGCCGATCCGCTATCCACATACTTTGGTGCAGTGTGGACAGGGGAAAGTGATGGTGGTGGTGGTTAAGCCTTTTTCTTCCAGGAGCACCTATCCAGTGCAATGTGTTCCCAGTTGCTCAATGTGATGTTGAATTTCTTCAGACTGGTCTTGATATTGTCCTTGAAATATTTATATTGCCTGCCGGGAGCTCGCTGACCTTTCTTCATCTGGCAGTACAGGATCTGTTTGGGGAGACGTGTGTTGCACATGCAGATGACATGGCCTGTCCATCGCAGCATCTCTTCTCCACAGATGTCCCAGCATCTCTCCTCCACACATGTCCAAGCCATCTCAATCTTGTCTCTCTTGCTTTGTCTCCAAACCGTCCAACCGGAGCTGTCCCTCTAATATACTCGTTCCTAATCCTTTCCTTCTTTGTCACTCCCAATGAAAATCTCAGCATCTTCAACTCTGCCACCTCCAGCTCCGCCTCCTGTCTTTTCATCAGTGCCACTGTCTCCAAACCATATAACATAGCTGGTCTCACAACTATCTTGTAAACCGTCCCTTTAACTCTTGCTTGTACCCTTGTCGCAAATCACTCCTGACACTCTTCTCCACCCACTCCACCCTGCCTGCACTCTCTCTTCACCTCTCTTGTCTAAAGGAGAATTTAAGGGATCATTATTATTTTTATTTATTTATTTTTTTGCACTCTGGGTCTTATTTTCATGATTTTTGCCATTGAGCTCATCTGCTATGATATCATTTTACTCACCAGCTTCATTTTGGAGGTTTTGGACATGGGACTACACTGCACAAAGCTTTACAACATCAGAATATGATTCTTAAAACTGTCCTTTCAACAACAGCAACAACAACAAAACCCTAGTGCCTCAGTTTGACAGTATACATAATTTCCTATTAGCTATGATTTCTCAGTTGTGCTGGCTGCATAGTTTTAGCTATGGTTACTACGACCTGCAGTAAGAAGCATGGTCATCCCTGCAAGATAAGGCAGAAAGTACCTCAGCAATGCGATGGGGCAGCATTGATAATATTGGACATTAGGACTGCAACTAATGACTATTTTGATAGTCAAATAATTATTGAAATTAATAATCGACTATTCAGATTATGAATCACAATTGCTCAATGGCTCTTATGTAGCCATCAGCTTTTAAAATTAGCTTGAGGTTGTTTTAAGCATGTGCTAACTAACAATAAAGACAATAAAAATGAATGCTTCATTCAAAAATACTTAGTGAAGCTCCTGCTGGTAGAAAAGATAAAAATTGCAAATCCTTTTTTTCTGTCAAAATTTAAAACCAAGGGTAAGCAAAGTAGCAGCAATAAAATATAACAAAAGGGTTAAATGCAGAAGACAAATTTCATTGTAACCAAACAACTCTACAATAACAAAAATAAAGTTGCTTTCTTTATTTCTGTAAACAAACATCACAAGGGCACACAGAAATAGTGGAGTCTCTCAGTATACAGTCTATTGTATTGTGGTCTCTTCCAGGTCCACCGTCAGCAGCAATGTGACTATGATCAGACTTCAGAAGCAACTGGCTGAGAGGGCTAATGCCTTAACGGTGCTTGAGGGCAGGTTCCTCCAGCTGCAGGAGGTGAGTTCCAAAAGTTTGTTTTTACATCTTCCCTCTCGCTCCTACAGTAATATTGACTTAGTGTTGTGAATACCAAGGTCCTACTACAAAGTTGCAAACGCATTTTCTGATTTGGTGAATAGAAAATGACCTTTTAATGATATCTGTGCTATCTGCCTCAATACAGCCTGATGAGGCAATGGTCTCCAGGTGGTAGAGGAAGCTTTTACCTAGCGAGAGGCTGTGATTTAAAAGAAAGTTTTCTGCTCATTAATACCCCTTGAAAAATGACACATGTCGCTTTTACTTCGGAGAATTCTTTTTTTATTGAAATTTTAATGTATGACATTGAAACGCCAAATTCAAATAAACAAACAGCATATATAAAACGTACACAAAAGGGACATTGTGAGGTGATCAGTAAAGCCAATGCACAGACCTAGAATATATCTACCTTAACTAAGACAAAGTATAAAAATGTTAGTGATTACAATAAAAAAAATAAACTAACATGGAAAAACATACCAAAATTTTTTTCATCACATCACTTTTATACAAATAACACTCATTACAATTCAACACACTGTCAAGCTTACACCTGAGACCATCAAACAGCTGAATATTAAGCAAAAATAAAACTCCAACTGATTTAGAGTTAAGAGACACAACTAGTCATTTGCAGATTTCCTTCAAGTCTTGCCTCCCTTAGTTACTGTTGCTATGCCTGACAAACTTTCAAGATGAGCTTCACTACTATGATGGATTGGTTTAAACCTCAAGTTCTCATCTTCACGGTAAATAGACTACTGTATTTTTTTACTTAGCTAGCTTACCTTTCAGCAGATATAAGTGTGCATGTTAATGGTTCCTTTATTAAATCGAAAGTGTGGTCTTCCAGAAACCTAAATCTGTAGCATCAATCACAAGTTCCCTTTCCTTTTGTTGTCTTTTAATATAGTGCTACTTATTGTAACACTGAGGACACAAAGAATGGGAACCCAGCTCAGAGACGAGACAGGAGGCAAATAGCTCAACGTTGATAGGTGTTGGTAATCAGAACTTCTGCCCTGGCCAGAACCAAGCACCAGGATGACAGTTATGTTTAGCTTGGTGTTTCTGCTGAGACGATACGTGCTGCAAAGCAAACCAGACTTTCCTCCAAGTTTGAGAGCAGCATTTAATGAACCTCTGGGTAAAGGGAACTTCTATGTCCCTCTCCTCCTCTGGGAAGAGCGGCAGTTGGTAGCCATATTGACACTCATTGGAAGAGTTCTGAAGGGTGTTGTGTATGTACTTAGCCCAAGCTAGTTGCTTGCTCCAGGTGGATGGTTTGGAGGACACAAAGCACCTTAGCACCCTCTCCAGATCTTGACTGGTCCTCTCTGTCTGAACATTGGACTGCAGGTCCAGAGGAAAGGCTGGTGGAGGCACCTAGAAAAGAATAAAAAGCCACCCAGAACTGGGAGGAGAATTGGGGTCCATGGTGAGACGCAACATCCAGGAGCAGACCACGGAGTTGGAAGGCATGCAGGACTACATGCTAGGATGTCTCACAAGCTGAGGGAAGCTCAACTACCACCCCAGTCATTATTGATCAACAGTGGCTAGGATGGTACTGAATCAATAAGATGGAGTTAGACCAGTAAAAAAAATCTTTAGCTGATGTGGGACCAGTGAGAACTGGGTATGAGCAGAGGGTGCAAGAGGCCAGGTAGAGGTTGTTGGGATGTTTCGTTCTTCAGGTTCCACAGACAAAGGTGTGGGTGTCGGCCTCCATAGAAGGCTACTAAAATCTTCTTTGACGAAGGGTAGTCTAGGGTCAGGGTGTACCAGGATAGGGGCTGAATTGAAGTGCTGCTTGAGCTCTTGGAAGGCGTGCTCTGCTTCAGAAGATCAAATGAGCTGGGAGGATGAGCCCTTGGTCAATGCAGAAAGTGGGGCAGTGAGGGAGCCAAAATTAGAAATGAAGCATCTATTAAAATTTGGAAACCACAGGAACAACTTATTTATTTAGCAAATGCAGAGTCCTTTCCAAGTATCTTTGTGCATGCTCAGTAATGCAAGTAAGGAAATCACAGAAGGTTGAATCAGTTCATCTGGACACAACATTTATTGAGAGAAACATTTCATCACTCATCATTTCACATTGTCCATAAATGACAAGCATTTGGAACATCTGTTTTGTTGTTTCAGAGTCAGAAGACAATGAAGGCCAGCCATGACGCATTGATGGCCAAAGTGGATGAGCTCACAGGCCAGCTCAAAGACGAGAGACTAAAGAGCCTGGGTCTGGAGAGCCAGATTCAGAACATGTCCTTCTCTAAGATCAGGATAGAGGAGGTGAATCGACTGTCACTTTTTGAAGGGTCGAGTGACTAATTGAAAAGAATATCAACATCACAGATTTAAAAAAAATATAAAACCCCCAATTCCAAAAAAGTTGGGAAAGTGTGGAAAATGCTAATGAAAACAAAAAGGAGTGATTTGTAAATTCTTTGCAACCTGTACAATATTGAAAACACTACAACACATTTGATGTTTTACCTTGTGAATTTAAATTTTTTTTTTTTTAATATATTTAAACACTCATGGTGGTATGGTGGCACAGTGGTTAGCACAGTCGCCTCACAACAAGAAAGTCCCGGAACCCCAGGGTAGTCCAACCTTGGGGGTCGTCCCGGGTCATCCTCTTTGTGGAGTTTGCATGTTCTCCCCGTGTCTGTGGGTTTTCTCCGGGTGCTCCGGTTTCCTCCCACAGTCCAAAGACATGTAGGACAGGTGAATCGGCTGTACTAAATTGTCCCTAGGTGTGAATGTGTGTGTGTGTCGGCCCTGTGATGGCCTGGCGGCCTGTCCAGGGGGTCTCCCTGCCTGCCACCCAATGATTGCTGGGATAGGCGCCAGTATCCCCGTGGACCTGAGCAGGATAAGCGGCTTGGATAATGGATGGATGGATATACACTCATTTCAAATCTGATGACTGCAGCACACTCCAAAAAAGTTGGGACAGTTGAGCATTTACCACCAAGTAACATCAGCATTTCTTTTAGTAACTTAAGTGTTTCAGCACGGAAGTCACCAGTTAGTTAAGTTTAGTAAGCAGAATTTGTCCCTATTCATCCATTATGTAGGTCTTCAGCTGTGCAATTGTATGGTGCCTTTGTTGCCTTATTTTGCACTTCATAACGCACCACATATTCTCAATTGGAGACAGGTGAGGACTGTAGGCAGGCCAGTCTAGCACCCACACTCTGCTTACACAGCCATGCATGCACTTGTAATCTGGTTAGTATGTAGTGTGGCATTGTCCTGCTATAAAAAAGTAGGGATGTCCCTGGAAAAGACGGCAAGTTACCCATGCCATGGGCACTGACACACCCCATACCATGACAGATGCTGGCTTTTGGACCTGACACTGATAACAGCTTGGATGTTTTTTTTCCTCTTTATCCGGAGAACATGACGGCTGTTCTTTCCATAAACTGTCTGAAATGTTGACTCGTCAAACCACAAAACACATTTCCACTGTGCTACTTCCCATGTCAGGTGAGACAGAGCGCAGAGAAGTCGGCGGTGCTTCTGGACATTGGTGATGTATAGCTTCTGCTTTGCATAGTAAAGACTTAACTTGCATCTGTGGATGCAGCGGCGAATGGTGTTGACTGACAAAGGTTTAACGAAGTGTTCCCAGGCCCATGTCATGATATCCATTACAGACACATGACGGTTTTTAAGACAGTGACGTCTGAGCGGTCGGGGATCACACACATCCAGAAGTGGCTTTCGGCCTTGCCCTTTATACATAGAGGTTTGACTGGATTCCTTGAATCTGTTAATTATATTTTTCACTTTAGAGCGTGAAATGTCCAAAATCCTACTGATTTGTCTTTGGGGAACATTGATCTCAAAGTGCCGGATTATTTGCTGACGCATCTGTTGGCAAATTGGCAAGCCTCCTTACCCTTGAAGGACTAGGCCTTTTTTTGGAGGCTCCTTATATAATATAACATGATCGTCTCACCTGTTCACATCATCAAGTTCACATCACCTTCTTATTTCAACTTATCGCATCGTTATTTGTCCCTGTCCTTACTTTTTTGGAATGTGTTGCAGGCATCAATTTCAGAATAAAATAAATGCATATTTTCAAAAAACAATGCAGTTGATAAGGTAAAACATGAAATTCCTTGTCTTTATACTGTTTTTACCTGAATACAAGTCGAAGTAAATTTACAAGTCACACCTTTTTGTCTTTATTAGCATTTTCCATACTTTCCCAACTTTTTTTTTGGAATTGGGGTTGTAATTTTTAGTTCAAATTTCAATCACACTATACAACATATCCTGTTGTGCTAAAGCCCTGGACCTTCAAAATCACGTTGCATATCAGAGGAAAGCTTTCATTGTTCCCATAAAAGCCCCCTCTACCACCACACACACACACACACACACACACACACACACACAAACATGCAGCATTATTAGGTAGAGATTATTCATTGTATAGTACAGACGTAGCTTTGTCCACAGGAACTGCAGTTTGTATTTAACCAAAAAAAAAAAAACCACTCACAGATCTTACAGCACACCACATTAAAGCAGCTGTAGACAACTTTTCAACCCCCCTCCCCAGCATTTCCAAGTATTTCTATTGTGTGCACCACTCTCGCAAAGACAACCAGATCATTGCTTTCCGTTTATTAGCAGCCTGGCTAGTGTCCAAAGCAAGAAACAACTGTATGAATCCCAATTTGAACTCACAACCCCGATCTCAGTGCTATGATAAAGGCAGAGTAAAATATCCTGTAGTATTAATAAATAGGCTGGTTGTGTTACTTACTGATCCAGTAGAAAGAATGCCGACTGAAAGTCGGTTTGGAACCTTCTCAAGTCTCGGGTGTTGTATCAAACTCTGTTTCCCCCGAGCCAGAGTTCGATACAGCACTGGGACCTAACCTCAACCTAAACCTAACCTTAACCTGATTTCAACCTAACCCTAAGCTTGACTTAATGCTTACTTTAACCTAACCGTAGCCTATAGCTAACCTGTTTCCAAGCGAACGCTTTCGTCTGGTGAGGGGGAAACATCTCTACAGGGAAACAGAGTTTGATACAACACTGGAGCTTGCTCCATCGAGTGAATGATCGTTTGAGGTTCACTTTTGTTTTTACCTCTGTTTCCATCTCTCTCCCTTTTCACCTTCTTTGCCTCCTCCATCTTGCCGGGTAGTTTCCACTGTCACTTCGGTTGTTCCACTGCTCGTCATTTCCACTACTGGGGGTAGCTACCAATAGCTACCAGGGAAAACAAAAGTGCTATCCTCTCCCTATTTTGGTTGCGCAATGGTTGGTGCACTTCCTTTGTGCCGTAAATCGAGCCTTCATTTTCCTGTGAGATCATACCTGGTGGCAGACAGAATTGCATAATGAAAGCGAGGCTTATAGGGAACCAATCTAAATGTCGATGGTGTCATTATTCTATAGCTATTACACAAGTTAGAGCAAAAAGGTTATCTACTGCTGCTTTAATTTCTCAAGTCACAACTGATACCTCCTTTTGTGAGATCTTTTTAACTCAGCGATGACTTTTTTTCTGAGTTTGAATTATATTCTAAGTATATTCTTGGAGATAGACATGCATGGAAAATGAGATTTGTGGAGCTCTTCAAGTCCATTATAATTTATAATGCAAATACTTCTTTGCTGTTGACATGTGTAAATGACGTTTTCACAGTGTTGAAATACATGCAAACTAATATTTAGCTGGGTGTCCAAGTAGAGTAGCGGTCTATTCCATTGCCTACCAACAAGGGGATGGCTAGTTTGAATCCCCATGTTACCTCCGGCTTGGTCAGGCATCCCCACAGACACCAACTGGCTGCGAGTGGGAAGCCAGATGTGAGTATGTGTTCTGGTCGCTGCCTCCTCTGGTCAGTCGGGTGCCTGTTCGAGGGGGAACTGGGGGGAATAGCGTGATCCTCCCACGTGCTACATCCCCCCCTGGTGAAACTCCTCACTGTCAGGTGAAAAGAAGCAGCTGGTGACTCCACATGTTTCGAAGGAGGCATGTGGTAGTCCGCAGCCCTCCCCAGATCGGCAGAGGGGGTGGAGCAGCAACCAGGACAGATCGGAAGAGTGGTGTAATTGGCCGGATACAAGTGGGGAGAAAAGGGGGGAGGGAATCTCCCCCAAAAAAAGAACTCATATTTAGCTGTCTTCCACTGTCACTTTTTATATATTGTATTCAGACAATACATTTCTGAGGGACAAAGTGTCCACAATCATTGATCTTGGCCTCTGGCTGACAGGGGCATTGAATTTTGACATTTTCTCTAGAGAATTTCAAATGCCCTCCACCAATAGTACATTTGGCTTTTAATAGTCCTTCTGATTGAAAAGTAGCTGTTTTGTTCTACATCTCCTCTGTTGCACAGATGCAAGAGCAAATTAATGATCTGATGAAGGAGAGGGACCTTCTGAAGGAGAGTTGTGATAAACTGGTCAACAGGTGAGCAGTCTGGATTCTGATACATCGTCCTTAATATTTAGTTGGTATTAGGGATGTCCCGATCAAGTTTTTTGGGCCACGATCCGATTCTGATCATTTAATATTGCTATCTGCCGATACCGATCCAATCCGATACATTTTCCTAGAATAACCAATCCAATGTATATGCTTGACAATTGAATAGCTCTGCAATGCATTAAGAAAGAAAATGCCTGCATCCAAGCTGTTCCTTAATGGGTTTTTATTTATTTTCAAATAAACCGTATAAATATGCCTCTTATCACAAGTCCACTTGTAGTGCAGCATTGGTTTAATTTGTTCTTTAACAAAATAACCAAGTAATTGTAAACAAACTAAAATATATAGCTTATTCCACTTAGTGCAAATAGTCACAATTCCACTTCAAAATGGTAGCTTAAGTTTGACATTCAATCACAACAATCAATTCCTTAGTGCAGCATTGTACTGAAACTAGAACACTCAAAATGAGTGCATGACACGTAGTGTCGGGAGGGCAGGTAGGACATAACGTGGACCAACAGCTGCAAAAGACGGAGAAAACCAGTGTCCCCTACCACAGCGATGGGCTGGTCATCCAAAGCGATGAATTCAGCTACTTTTTCAGTTATATTTTTGGCCTTGTCTCTGCCGGGAGGAAATTCCTCTTTTTAAAAGTACCCTCCAGTGTGAGTTGCTTCAGTGCAGCCTTCGCCTTGGTTAGCTGAGTCAACTCGTTAAATTCCGTTTCGTGTTTTTTTAGGTGCCTAATCAAGTTAGTGGTATTATACGCAGCTCTATAAAAACCGCCCCGCGAAATGCTTGCATTGCAAGTGGCTGTTGGGCTATTTTGGGTTTCTGTTGTAAAATAACGCCACACTTCAGACATTTTAGCTGCGTCCTGGTCATGCCGCGTTATTATGAAACTCACTGCTTTTCTGGGCAAGACACGCCCTGTGTAGCATTCAAGCGCTCGGATTGGCCAGGCGTCCATGCTTGCGCTAGGATTGGCCAGGCGTCCATGCTTGCGCTAGGCACGCCCACGAGCCTACTCGCTATTAAAATGAATTGAGGATTTGAGATCTTTGACCGCCTCCGACGCTAACCGTGTTTGTTTTTTTGTGATTGAATACACTTTTCCACACGTTTTGTGTGCCCTTATTAACAAGTAGTGGTGATCGCCATCAGCCAACTACTTAATACAGAAAAAATTACTCCCTTTCAGGAATTGTTGCTGCATAATATTATATCAGTATCGTAGTAACTTTAACGCCACTGCTACCCGACCTCTAATAAAGAATAGGCTAAAGGCATTCTGGTGTCCTCTCTGATTAAAGTGTTATTAATTTGTGACCCCCACATGTTTTGTGTGTGCTTATTAACAAACTGCGATTATCGCGATCAACCAGTGACATAATACCGAACAATCACTTGTCCTTTTGTGGAACAAAAAACAACAACGTCGCTTTGAGTAGCGTCAGCCTGTCGTCCAAAAGTTACTACGATACGAAACAAAAGATCGGATTTATTTTCTGCTCAATCCGAGTCAATACGATCTCTTAAAATGCCTGGCTCTGTACCGATCCCGATCCTTGAGATCGAATCGGGACATCCCTAGTTGGTATAGTTGAGTTTGCTTTTTGTGTTTTCTTTTTATCAGGAGTTGTGTATTTGTAAATTAGATTGAGTATTTCGCAGACTGTAATGTAGAACTGCAGTGGTGGCGTCAGATGGGCGTTCATTATATGAGTTGTTGTTTAAAACAGATGCCTTAAGGTGGACGGACTCATAGTCCACCTTAAGGCATCTGTTTTAAACTTGGTTCCAATTTGGATCATCAAACGAGAAACAAAATGGATGTTTTTAAGCGAACTTTCTGAAGCAACTGTGAATGTTGACCTTTTTTCGCCCCATTTGTTTGCAGTGCGTTTGATGTCTCTCGGGAACAAAAATGGCGTGTGCAGGAGCAGCAGCTGAAGCTACAGATTGCCCAGCTAGAGATGGCTCTGAAGGCTGACCTCACCGACAAGAATGAAATCCTGGACAAAATTAAGGCTGAGAGAGGTACCACTGGGTCTGCTGGTACTGCGTATGTGCCTTTTGTTTTAAAATGCAGGATTGTTTTCACAATTTTCCTATACAAGTCCATGAAGACTAAAGGCGTCTGAAACATGAATTTGATTAGTTACAGCTCTTGAAAAGTTTGAATCAAAGAAAATGTCAGAAACAGGGAAATAATATAAACTACTATGTTAGTATTGTAGACCCACTGACAGTTGTTTTATTGTGAAATTTGAGAAGAATAATCTTGAGACATAGAGCAAACGGCACCTTATATTAAATAATGTTCAGTAATCTTCAAACCCAAAATTGATGAATTTTGGAATGGAGAAACCCTATGTGTCAGTCATTTGTTTGGCTGGCTGGTTGTTGTTGATTTTTTTTTTCAGATATAAATGAGAATTTGACGCAAGAGAAGAAACAGCTGCACATCCAGTTCCTGGAGCAGAAACAGCAGCTAGATGAGCTAAATGACCGTATGAAGTTCTTCACTAAGGTCAGGCCCAGGGCATGAATCTAACTCTGTTATCTACTGGCTGCAGTGGTAGTTGTTTTTTTGTTTTTTGTTTTTTTTTTTGTTTTTTTTTTTTGTTGTTTTGTTTTGTTTTTTCAAATTAAAGAGCTAATTTTACTATTTCACCTGCAAAAATGCTTTTTAGGACATAGACCAACCTGCTTTGGTAACAGCCAAGGCTTAGTGGAAGAACACGTACCAGTCACAGCAGCTGCTGGCAGGGTTTCACATTCCACCCAAGTTAGGCCAAACGCTGATAATAGCTTCTCTTGGGTATTTTATTTGACATTTCCCTATCCAACACATATTCCTGTTGCTCACACACTGATTCTTTGCTTTCGTATTGTGTTCATCTAGGAGACTGAGCTAGACATGTCAGAACTCTCTGAGGCACTGATGCTTATCAAGGTAAATGTGGGTGGAGGTTCGGCATTTAGTTGCTTTGTGAGTTACTGGACACATTAGTAATATTACTTTGCCCAGTCTGTGTGTGTGTGTGTGTGTGTGTGTGTGTGAGAGAGAGAGAGAGAGAGAGAAAGAGAGAGAGAGAGAGAGAGAGAGAGAGAGAGAGAGAGAGAGAGAGAGAGAGAAGGAGAGAGAGAGAGAGCAAAGACAAGTCACATTTGAAGCTATTTAAATCACCAGTAAACCTGCCCAGTTATAGATCATTACTCATTCCAATACTTAATCTTAAGTACTTGACAAATAGTGAAAATATTATTTGATTTTTTTTAACTGTTGATTAGAAATAAACATGAAGTAAACATCTTATTACAATGACATGGTGCCACTGTATTTACAGATGCAATAAGCTACTTTAGGTTGTGCACCATGACTGAAGAGTGTCACTAGGCATTAGTAAGATAGGTTAGAAAATCCTCTGGGTTCTTATTTTCAAGGCTAACTTTTGACTTTTCTTGTACACTGTCCATTTCTCTCGCTCTCTGCCCCCAAAATTTCTTGACGCTGTCCTCTAAAGGGTATCGTATAAAAACACAAATGGCATTAACATTTCTCTTATCAACATCCAGATCTTCTCCTCTCTCTCTCAGGTACGTAAATCCCAGAGGAGCGGTGAGTTGGGCTTCCTGGAAGAGTTGGAGGATGAAGCACAGGGCAATACAGAACGTTCTGTCAGGGAGCTTCGAGCCGCACATGCTGAGACCATCCAGGAGCTGGAGAAGACCAGAAACATGCTCATCATCGAGCACAAGATCAGCAAAGATTACAAGGTAGAGGATACCACCTGCAGAACGGGAAGCTTGTTTTTTTCCAAACTTCGTCCAAAACGCTTAAAAATCAGCAAACGGATTTTTAGTGCAGAAAACCAACTCTGTCATAGTGGTTAGTATGCAGAATGGCTGGTCATAATGAAAATATCCCATTATTTGGCTTGTGCTTTTCCCACCCTGGTCATACATACACAAATATGTAATTCAAAGTCCAACCGAAATTAAAACGCTTTTTTTTCTTTCCTTTTTTTACAACAAAAATATCTGCTCTATGTGGTCTGTTGTGTCCTCTTGGGGGAAAAAAATCATGATCTTGGAGGAAAAAATTTGCATTTAAATGTTTTGTTCTCATGAGGGAGCCACCTATCTCAGCTTCTACTGGTAGCTGGGGATTTGGTTATCCATCTGCATAGATGAAGACTAGCCAGTAACCACATTTTATTTCAAAGACATTTTTTTCCAGGGTCAGCCCCTTAGACAGGATAAGCCATCAACAACACAGCACAACCTTATGTGTGTACTGCACCAACTTCAGCTAGCCACAGTGTCCAACTTTAGCTGTTGTGTAGCTGGGTGTAGTAGTGAGGACTAAAGTTGAAAACGTTTTGGGTGCCATCGCTGTCTGAGCGGTATACAAATATACTAACATATCTCATAATTCGTCCAAGAAGATGTTGAAAGGTGTAATTTGACAGACAGACATTTAGCCAGACAGACAGTTCAGTTTTCCATGTTAAGAGCCAGATAAGTGTTGGATTATAAAAAGTGCTATCTATTGCCTTGTAACATCATTTGTAGCTGTATGACCAGGGAAGCTGACAGTGTCTCCCAGCAAAACAAGCTTTCAGCTGCCACTCAAATGACATCATAGTAAAGCCCACTCAGCAGCATGAGGGCTAGATGCCATTGGAGCATACATCTCCAAAAATATGCTTTTCCTTCTTTCTGAAAATAAAAATAGTCACAATAACTAACTAGAGGGTGTGCTCCAATTATCGGGGCATCACATTGCTCAGCCTCCCTGGGAAAGTCTACTCTAGGGTGCTGGAAACGAGGCTATGACCAATTGTCGAACCTTGGATCCAGGAGGAACAATGCGGATTCCGTCCTGGCCGTGGAACAACGGACCAACTCTTTACTCTTGCGGAAGTGCTGAGGGAGGCATGGGAGTTTGACCAGCCAGTCCACGTATGTTTTGTGGACTTGGAGAAGGCTTACGACTGTGTAACCCGGGGCACTCTGTGGGGGGTACTGCGGCAGAATGGAGTACCAGAGCAGTTGCTACAAGCCATCCGGTCCTTGTATCACCAAAGTGAGAGCTGTGTCCCCATTCTTGGCACAAAGTCAAACATGTTTTTGGTAGATGTCAGACTCCGCCAAGGTTGTCCCTTGTTTCCGATTCTGTTTGTGATATTCATGGACAGGATCTCAAGGCGCAGCCAAGGTGAGGAGTGTGTCTGTTTTGGGAACCTCAGAATTGCATCTCTGCTCTTCACAGATGATGTGGCTTTGTCGGCTTCATCAGAATGCGACCTTCATTGTGCACTGGGGCGGTTTGCAGCTGAGTGTGAAATGGCCGGGATGAGAGTCAGCACCTCCAAGTCTGAGGCCATGGTTCTGTACTGGAAAATGGTGGATTGCTCCCTTCAGGTTGGGAATGAGCTGTTGCCTCCAGTGAAGGAGTTCAAGTATCTCAGGGTCTTGTTCATGAGTGAGGGTAGGATGGAGTGGGAGATTGACAGGCGGATTGGTGCAGCTTCAGCAGTAATGCGGATGTTGTACTGGACTGTTGTGGCGAAGATGGAGCTGAGCTGGAAGGCAAAGCTCTCAATTTACCAGTCAATCTTCATTCCAGTCCTCACCTATGGTCATGAGCTTTGGGTAGTGACTGAAAGGGTGAGATCGCAGATACAAGCGGCTGAAATGAGTTTCCTCTGTAGGGTGTCTGGGCTCAGCCTTAGAGATAGGGTGAGAAGCTCAGACATCCGGAGGGAGCTCAGAGTAGAGCCAGTTGAGGTGGTTCGGGCATCTGATTAGGATGTCTCCTGGGGGCCTTCCTTTGGAGGTTTTCCAGGCATGTCCAACTGGGAGGAGACCCCGGAGTAAACCCAGAACTCACTGGAGGGACTACATGTCCAATCTGGCCTGGGAACGCCTTGGGATCCCCCAGGAGGAGCTGGAGGGTGTTGCTGGGGAGAAGGAACGTCTGGAGTGCCCTACTTAGCTTGCTGCCACCGTGACCCGACCCCAAAGAAGTGGCTGATGATGAGATGAGACAATAACTACAACAGCACTTTGATTTATATCTTTTTTTGCATTGAAAGTGAGGAGATTTCAAATTTCAGTTGGACTTCAAAAAAATAAGATTTGGATCTTTTAGGTCATTACAGAACTAACTATTACATGATTAATTAATCATTCAGCTTTGTCTATGACTGGCTGGTTGTCCACATGGAGTGGTTAGACAGACCACACTGAAACCAAATGATGTCGGCAACAACCAATTTGACTATCAACATGCTTTTGTCCTGTCAAAGTGTCTTTCAGCAAGAAAGACACTGACTGAGCCTGGTGATATTCTTTGCAAGTTGATTTGGATAAGACTGTCACCTACATGCCCAAAATGTAAATGCGGGTGTGGAATACTTAAAATTAATCTGTTTTCTACTCTTGGTCATTAGGCGGAGCTTGAAGCTGTGACACGGAAGATGGATGGCGATAAAGCTGAGTACCAGCTGAAGTTGGATCGCATGGCAAAGCTACTTGACACCAGGGCAGCAAAAATCAAGAAACTCGAAGGTCACTGTCCAAACTTTCCACAAGGCTTACCCTGTCTAAACTTTACAAATACTGTGTAGTTGTACTTCAGTGATTCTCAGGGTTTCCTTCACTGCCCTTCAAACTTTGGGAAACCAACAATTTGAAAATGTTCTAGGTGCTATAATGCTATAACTTTTTGGGTGTGAAGTGCAGTCTTCATTTTCATAGTCTTTGATTTCCTTTTAAATGTAAGGTCCTCTTTCCATGTTGCTCCTCTCTAGCTCAACTCAAAGATATTGCTTACGGCACCAAAGCCTATGTCTTCAAACCTGACATCACAGATGAGGACATGGCTGATGAGTTTGATGAAACGGTTCACCTTGAACGTGGGGAAAACCTTCTCGAAATCCATATTGGCAGTGCCACCTTCTTTCCGTCCGCCCTGGAGGCTCTCGGTGACCGTGAGCCCTCCACATTCTGCACCTACGGCTTCTATGACTTTGAGCTGCACTCCACTCCAGTGATCATGGGCGAGAGGCCAGACTATAGTTTTACGTCTCAGTATGTGATTCGTATGGATGACTTCTTCCTGGAATACCTCCATACATGTTCGGTCACATTGGAGATGCATCTGGCAATGGGGTTGGACTTCCGTACACTGGCAGCTGGGCAGCTTCAACTGCAGCAGCTCCTGGAGCAAGACAGCAAGGTCCATGGGACAGTGCAGCTGATTGGTGAGTAGAATTGTTTTGATTCAAGTTTAAGGTTTTATTGTTTGCAGCTAGATTTTTTTGGGGGAAACCAGAGCACCCGGAGAAAACCCATCACAGACACGGGGAGAACATGCAAACTCCACACACAGGACGACCTGGGATGACCCCCAAGGTTGGATAACCCCGGGGTTCAAACCCAGGACCTTCTTGCTGTGAGGCGACAGTGCTAACCACTGCACCACCATTGTTGTTTATAATTGTTGTTTATATTCTATTGTTGTTGTTTATATCTATTGTTGATAAGGGTGGGGACATCTGCAGCCAGTCGGTATATAAGGATTAAAACTTTTACCACTTTAAATGAAGGTTTATCTGTTAATTGCGTCACGTTTTAAGGCTGGATTACTTCTAAACAAACGTTAAACCTGAATTTAAGATTTCATTTTAATCTTCGGCTAAATATAAATAGGCTGCATAAAGTTATTAAACCGATATTAGAATACTTAACAAGGTTGATTAGGAACTGTTTCCAGTGGCAGTTTATTCAACTTATTGAAATAACACTGTCTACAATTTCTGCAGATATTCTATCCATCTGTTAAGGAGGGGGTCTTTTTCCATGCAAAAACAGAGCAAAAAGATGTATCTCAACAGCATCTTTTTTACCTTTTGTCTTCATATATTTCAAAAGTAATCAGCTCGTCCATGTTCCATCTCTTTTTTTTTCTTTCTTTCAGCCAACCCATTTAAGTTGTTGCTAACCTTAAAAGGCCTGCCTCATCCTTTGTAAACTGTAGCCGCTGCAAGTTCTCATCTTCTGAATTTGGCAGCTATATTATTCTCACTAGAGGATTTTGTCTGTAACTGTGCTTTGGTCTTTGTTCACACTATTGCCAACCAGTCTAAATGGGAGGACCACGTAGCTTACTAACATGTAAGAAAGCCATGGAATACTCTTTTTTGCAGTTAAACATTTTTGGCAAATAAAATACAAGGTTACACTTACAACCTTCTCTAGCAACTTTAATGTGTATTTTTCTCTTTTGATTTTAAAGAAACAGCTTTTCCTCGCACCTTTGTAAGGCTGTCCAGGAATAAATCTACAGTTTGCGCTTCCTTCTCAGGTGTATCTGGTGAGATGCAGTCCTTTGGTTCTGTGGACTACTGGATGAGACTGAGGGTACCAATGCAACAGACTATCGGTCTGTTCAAAGAGAGGGTGAAGGCCTTGCGCTACATCAGTTCTGTGCTGGTGGAGGAGGAGCAGGTATGTGCACAGTAGAGGGAAAAGCCATATTACATCATTTTCCATTACATTTTTCTTTGTAAGGTATGCAGCCCATGTGCTTTTCCAGTGTCTTAACAGTGCACGAAGCTTGAATAAATAAGGTAAAATTCTCAGACAGTGAAGCTACCCAGGTCAGCATCAGAGCTACAGTGCCCTGACAATAGATGCAACAATTTTACTGTGATCGTAAAGTGTCTATCGACTGTGTGACCATGAAGCGCTAGTCAAAGATATAAGAAAGGCAAGCAATTTTTTCTCATTGTCAAAAACATGCTAAACATGATGTGGCTATTTTAAAACAATTATAATCAATTATTTCTCACATTAAATGACTCAAACATTAAACCCTTCTGTTTTTATCTGATGTGACACCTCAGCTGACGTCACCCGACAGCAGCTCCAACATACTCAGCATCACCATCCAGTGCTGCAGCAGACTGCCATCTCAGGCCTCCCAGCAGCCCAGTCCCTATGTAGTATACAAATTCTTTGACTTCCCCGACCACGATACCTGCATCGTTCATGATTGCTGCGACCCCACTTTCCACGATCATGTGCCTTATGCGGTTACTATTGACGCCGACCTGGATCGATACCTTAAGTCCGAGGCCCTGCAGCTTTATGTGTTTGACTTCAAGGAGGAACGGATGGACACTTACCTGGGCAAGGCCAGGGTGCCTCTACTCTCGCTGGCCCACGACAAGGGGATCACCGGTGAGCATAATTGTTTCTTGTGTTGCTCTGCAGCATAACTGTGGCACATGAGTTTGGTTCACAGCTCCAAAATTCTGTGATCCTTAATTTTATACTTATAATCAAGCATTTTCCCCACTTGTTCCTCCTGCCTTGTTCTGTTTCTGTTTTGGATTGTTGATTTTATTGAAGGCAATCTATCTGTATGTTTATCCGTCCTCTTTTCCATCCTTCCTTCCTTCCATTGTTTCTTTCCTCCTCCCTTATAATTATCTCTTCATGGAGTGAGCAGTTGATGATCAACTTGGTTGCATGAAATCAACAAGGGGGACCAGGTCATTGATTTGCAAGTAACACGTTTCGACTCTTGACTCAAAAGTCCAAGTCAAGTCCCAAGTAAAGATGGTTAAGTCTCGCGTCAAGGTACAAGATACACTGATCAGGTCAAGTCAAGTCAAAAGTCCTTAACCTTAATTTTCAAGTCCTAAACAGTGTGTTTTGATCAAATTTCATTTCATTTCAATTTCCTGAGCCAACAGAGTTTTCTTTTTCCTGGAAGAGTGAAAATATTCATGATTGTTTTTTATTTTGTAAAATGATTTACAAATTCAAATAAATACTGAAATCCCTCTACAACTATGGAATCATGATTTATGGTTTTTGGCAACATGGTTGTTACTCTTACTGAGCAAATGGTTTAATCCCAAACCACCCCTTACACCCTATCCCTTGCCACTCTGCCTCCATTTGCACATTCATGTAAAGCTTCTGCAGTACTGAAGCTCATCCCAAATCACGGAGGGCTGATTAATCATTTTATTATGCAACCCTTTGTAAATCCTGTCTATGGAAAGTGTGCCAATACCATCACATGTAGTCAACTTTGCCCTACAAAACTTTGGAAACTATATCAGCTGTCAAAACCGGGTATGAAATGGCATCCAGGTAGTGTAGTGGTGTATTCTGTTGCCTACCAACATGAGGATCACTGGTTCAAATCCCTGTGTTACCTCCGGCTTGGTCGGGCGTCCCTACAGACACAACTGGCCATGTCTACTGGTGGGAAGCCGGATGTGGGTATGTGTCCTGGTCGCTGCACTAGCGCCTCCTCTGGTCGGTTGGGGCGCATGTTCAGGGGGGGAACTGGGGGGGATAGCGTGATCCTCCCACACGCTACATCCCCCTGCTGAAACTACTCACTGTCAGGTGAAAAGAAGCGGCTGACGACTCCACATGTGTCAGAGGAAGCATGTGGTAGTCTGCAGCCCTCCCTGGATCGACAGAGGGGGTGGAGCAGCGACCGGGATGTTTCGGAAGAGTGGGGTAATTGGCCAGATACAATTGGGGAGAAAAAGGGGGGGTATGAAATCAAAATAAAGCCTTCAGTTGTTCATATTGAGTGGTTATTATGCTTGAGTGAGGCTAACAGGACACTTTCACCCTCCATTATAATTTATAGGACATGCCGCAACCCAAAAGAGTACAGTTATCACATTGAAACTGGAATTTTCTACAGTGTACAAAAACACAGTTGCAATTTAAAAGATTAATATGGCTTGCAGGCACTTTCTTATACTGTATATTGTAGGAGCTTAAACACCAAAGGACGGAGCACCAATGCAGCTGAGTGAGGCGTTCACAACATTCACTTCCTGCTTCAAGTGCACGTCGTAGCAAAGGTTTCCCATAGTTACTAATTGTTTTTCTACTCTGATTTCCTTACCTGGATTATTGAGCATGCATAAAGATATGAACTGATTCAACTTTTTGTGATTATTTTGAAACACTACCCCTTTACAGGAAGTGTTATCCACAGCTGCGATTGTCCCTTGGTTTGGAGTGACACTTGGTGGGAGAGGGGTCTTGGGGCAGACTCATGAAAACCTCCGACTCCTCACACATTCAACTCCACCCACCAGAAGGGACAACCACCCTCACGGATCGTAGCCTTAAACTTAACCACACCAAACCCATACTTTTTACACTTATTTCCTTCCATTGGTCAAAACTGGGATGAGGACCAGTAATTTTATCACAAGACTCAAATAAGTCCAGAGTCACAGCTGTTCAAGTCGGTCTTTTTTTGTCCCAAGTCCGAAGTCATTAAATTTATGACTCCCTCAACATTTACTTTCAAGTGAACTGTTTCCTCTGAACGCAACCGCTCGTAGCTACCCATTACATAATTTCCCATTTAAAATATCACGGTATAGTTTCGCATATCTTGGAATTCAAGTTACAAGCAAGTTTGAAAATCTTTTTAAGACCAATTTTACACCTTGTTTAGGGTGTATGCAACAAGATTTTGAACGCTGGTCACTGCTCCCACTAAATTTAGCTGCAAGGATCAACTCTGTAAAGATGAATACTCTCCCAAAGTTCTCTTACCTATTTCAATGTATACCTATTTTCCTCCCGCAAAGTTTTTTTCGGAAAATTTATAGCCTAATTTTAGAGCTCATTTGGAACAAAAAGCCCCGAGAATACATAAAGACTTTTTACAGAGACCAAAGCCTGTTGGAGGAATGGCCTTGCCAAACTTTAGCTTCTATTACTGGGCTACTAACCTTAGAATTCTACAGTATTGGCTCAGATCTGATACATTCCACCCCCCTCCTGCCTGGTTGGCTATGGAGTCTTTTTCCTCTAAACCTGTGTCACTGACCGCTCTTGTACACTCCCCCATCAACTGCCCCTTCTCCCCTTACGCTAAGAATATAATTGTCAAAACTACCTTACGGATTTGGAACCAGTTTAAACGTCACTTTGGTTTACAAACTTTTTCTACCTCTGCTCCCCTAGTTGCAAATCATGCTTTTCCTCCCTCTATTTCAGATGGTGCATTTTCCATATGGTCCAACCTTGGAATTAAGCAACACAAGGACTTACTGTATATGTTGATAATATATTTTCATCTTTTCAACAGTTGGTAGAACTGTTCTCTCTTCTTAAACATTTTTTCAGATACCTGCAAATTCGTAGTTTAGTTTGTAATAAATACGCCCAGTTCCCTAATTTGCCTGATGACACCCCCCTAGATGCTTTTCTCACTCAGGTCCCTGTGATGAGAGGTATGAATTAATATCTTAACAGTGCAATCCAAGCCTTATCTTCAACCTCTCTGAACTTTGTGAAGGCTCTTTGGGGGAGGAGATCTCGGAGGAGCTTTGGGGGAGTATTCTTAAATGTGTGCATACCTCGTCTGTCTGCGCTAGACATGGATTGATCCAATGTAAAGTGGTTCACCGCACTCATTGGACCAAAGTTAGACTGTCCAAGATTTATAACACTATTGACCCCTCTTGTGATAAATGTTATCAAACACCTGCAAACCATGCACATATGTTTTGGTCGTATACATCTCTGCATGCCTACTGGACTGCAATTTTCAATTCTCTTTCGGAGATAACTGGGACACCTATCGAGCCTAATGCCGTTACTGCTTTGTTCGGTATCCTTGCCTTTACCTAAGCTTCAAGCAGATATGATTGCTTTTGTAACATTATTGGCTAGACGTCTGATACTAATGAGATGGAAGTCATCAGCACCACCTTCTCATTCTCTGTGGGTAAAAGATATTTTCAATAATTTACAACTTGAAAAAATCCGGTGTACATAGAGATGCTCTTCTAAGAACTTCAAAAAGATGTGGGGTCCATTCTTGGCTTATGCTGAGAAACTCAGCTTCCCAGTTGTCCCTGATTGAGATCATTTCATTTTATTTTACTTCTTTTTTTTTCCTGCCCTGAAGAGTGAGGTTATAATGCTATTGGAATATCTGAAATAGTACCAAGCTGAATGCTTGTGTTAGTGTTGTCTTTGTAGTTTCTATGTGTTGTATCTTGTCATTTCTTCTACTGTAATACTCTAACGGGACACTGTCATTCACAAGTACCTGAACACTCCTCTCAATTTGTGATTTGAAAATAGATAAACAAAGTTTGTAAAAAAAAAACATTTATTTTCAGAAAATTATAATAAAAGCTCAATACCCTTGCCATATTTTCTCCAGCTACTACAGGGTACAAAATACTTTAAATGGAATGGAATCATTTAGGTCATGCATAATGCAATCAATCACGCTGATATAATTCTGCATAGCCCACAAATTAAATGACATAAACTTTAAAAACTACTTATTCCCAAAACAGGTTTTTTTTCTTTGTCTTGACCATAGTGAATCTGCCCTCTCATTTGTTCTTAAGGTGTGTTTGAGCTGGCAGACCCCACTGGACATCCTGCTGGCCATATTGAAGTCACACTCAAGTGGAGGTATATGTACCTACCTCCGCCAGACTCCACCATGACTGTAGAACAGGCAAAGTTCATCCCCAAAGAGAAGCCAGTCAGGTTAGCTCCCACACATGAGGAGAAACAGCACACCGTGGAAAAACAGAGGGAGAAAGATAGAGAAGATAGAGTTAAGGAGAGCTCAAAAGAAGAGAAGAAACCTGAGGAACTTTCTCATGAGTCCACCTCCTCCCCTGTTGATGCTGCCTCCAAGGTAAAGTGCACCTTTTCTTCGTAATCATATTCTCCTGTTTGGATAATGTTATTCCCACGACACATTAAGAAGAAAACATATTCTCCACAATCACTTGTCTGACCATATTGCTTCCATCAGGCACCACTGCCAAAGCCCAGGCAGAGGAGCCAGATAAAGGAGAGACCAATTCCTAAAAAAGTTACATTCCTGGATATCACCACTCCAGATGAACAGGTGAGTATTCCAAGAAAACTGGCCAGTGAGAGGTTAGGGGATTTGCTGGTGGCTCAGCCATTTAAAGCCACAACTTTTCTCTATTATTTTATCCATCTAGACCAGTGTTTCTCAACCGGGGTCCGCGGACCCCTAGTGGTCCGTGGTGTA
The DNA here is from genome assembly GCF_029633865.1 of Lampris incognitus. Taxonomy (NCBI): domain Eukaryota; kingdom Metazoa; phylum Chordata; class Actinopteri; order Lampriformes; family Lampridae; genus Lampris; species Lampris incognitus. Next base: position 19,438,967 of record NC_079216.1, on the reverse strand, counting down.
ATTGCAAGGGGTCCGTGAAAATAAAATATCTTTAAAAAAATATCCTATGACATTTATAGAAATAGGATTATTTTACTCAAATGTGACTGAGACCTTTATCTACCTAAACTATAAAGGGTAACAGGACTTTTTTCTCTAATTACATCTGTTTCACAAGTGTAATTTATTGTATTTTAATAAGAGATCTCGCTCCCGTTTGCATTGTTAAAAGTTACTGCATAAAAATTCTGTTGTTACATATATCTGAAAGTTACTGAATACACATTCTGTTTTGTTACATATATCTGAAAGTTACTGCATAAGAATTCTGTTTTGTTAACTATATCTAAGTTACAACTGAAAGCTCTTATTTTTGCCCCAAAGAGTGAATAAATGCTATAATGCAATTTAAAATGCAGTTTCTACTGTTTCTATCAAATTGCAACCCCCCTCCCCCAAGATCAGGTGGAGGGGTCCTCAGGGTAGATCAAAAATACGCAGGGGGTCCAGGACCCCAAAAAGGTTGAGAACCACTGATCTAGACTATGGAGTCAGGTTACATAATACTAATTGGCATCTTTACCATAGTTGGAGACACTCTCTAGTTTCCATATTCATCTTTTGAACATTTTTGGCCAGGTAAGACAAACACTGGTATGGCTGCAAACACGTACATGTTAGAAAAACAACTCCAGCAGGGGAAAAAAGTTTGAAATGCGATGCCAATGTGGTGACACTTCTGTTGGACAAAAAAAATCAGTATTACTGTAGAACAGCGTTAACTTACAATATATTTCAATGAATTTTGCAATACAGTTAGCTTTGGTCTGAGGATGCAATTTTTACAAAGGTGGAAGTTTTTACTGATGAGCCAACGGCACACAAGTGATACTGGCTGCAACACTTTGTATGTAGTGCATTAATCAGTTGCAACAGGTCTATTTCTCTGTTCCTCCTACATCCACTTATATAGGAACATTGTTCTGATGTGATATTGTCTGTCCAAGATAATCACCACATCATCATCATCACATTTCAAATGGAGAAATGTCACAGATTGGGGGTCTGGGTAGTGTAACAGTCTATTCCGTTGCCTACCAACATGGGGATTGCCGGGTCGAATCCCCGTGTTGGTCTCTGGCTTGAATCTCCGGCTTGGTTGGGCGTCCCTACAGACACAATTGGCTGTGTCTATGGGTGGGAAGCCGGGTGTGGGTATGTGCCCTGGTCGCTCGGGGTGCCTGTTTGGGCGGAGGGGGAACTGGGAGGAATAGCGTGATTCTCCCACGCGCTACGTCCTCCTGGCAAAACTCCTCACTGTCAGGTGAAAGGAAGTGGCTGGCGGCCACTCCACATGTATCAGAGGCGGCATGTGGTAGTCTGCAGCCCTCCCTGGATCGGCCAAGGGGGTGGAGCAGCGACAGCTCGGGAAATAGGGTAATTGGCCAAGTACAATTGGGGAGAAAAGGGGGGGGGGCAAAAAAAGAAAAGAAAAGAGATGTCGCAGATTGCAGCTTTAAGGTATATGTCCTGTGCCAAATAAATCTAAATACAAGAAATCCAAAAAAGTAATCACACAAAGTAATGTGTGCATGTTGAAATTTTTGTTTTTAATGAAAAGTGCAGCACCTGAGCAGTTTCTTGATTCCAGCCAAGAATTCAGAAATCATGATTGGTGAATTGAATCAGTGATTAAACAAAACAACAACAACCAACAAATCAGGCTTAATGACTGTGTCTTCCTCTTATAGGCTCAGCATAGAAATTTGCCAAGCCCCATTGTGCCTCCAGAGAGGAAAGACTGCTCTAAGCTGCCATCTTTAATAAAGGTAAACTCAGACGTTCACACTAATCATTAATGAAAAGTTTCATTCCAAACCATAATGTGTCCTTTTCTTAGTGTCTTTCTTTTAATATTACAAAAAAAGCAAATGAGTATATTTCGTCAAATGTTAGTACTTTTAATGTTATACATTTTAATGAACAAGGGTTTTATCATGATTTGTTTCATTTTAGTTGGAGTAGAAAAATAGAGCTGATCTCTGATGTGGAGACAGCCTGGACATTCTTTAATGATGGTTTTTACGCAAATCATAAATACAGATGCCCCATTCAGGAGATACAGAGTAAAGGGACGTGATAACCCTTGGTTTTCCTCTGAATTAGCAGATACTATTCATGAGCATAACTTGGCTTGGGCTAAGGCAGGTTCTACCACTGTTTTGCTTGTTTTTAGACAACTAAGAAACAAATGCTCCTCTATAATCAAGAAAGCCAAATCAGAATATTATTTCTCTGTCACCACTAAAAATCTAAATGACCCTAGGAGATTTTGGAAGACCATAAAAGCCCTCTCTGTGAGCAATAACTCTCAAACTGTACCTACATTTGTTATGAAGGATTCTGTTGCTGTTCATGACAAAATGGAGACGTATTGTTTTAATGAGCGTTTTATATCTTATGGCTCTCTGTTTGACTCTGCTTGTTCTGCCTGTGTGAAACTGTGTATTCCAGTGTATACTGGTCAGTCTTTTAATTTCATACCTTTCTCTGTGCTGGAAGTTAATAAAGCCCTAAAAGCTTTAGATCCTAGAAAACCCTCAGGAACTGATTTGCCTGATCCTTACTTTTTGAATTTGACAGCTGATTTTGGAGCAGAGCCTCTTGTTTATCTTTTTAACCTTACAGTGGAAAATCAGAAAATATCAAGGATATGGAAATATGTTTTTGTTCTCCCTTTATTTAAAGGGAGACCCAACTACTTTAAATAACTATAGGCCAATATCTAAATTATCCGTACTGGCTAAAATTCTTGAAGCTCTTGTGAGTGATCAACTAAAGGAGTTTTTATACACCAATGCCATTATATCAAGATATCAGTCAGGCTTTAGAAATAAGATAGCACTACTGTACTACTACTACTACTACTTTCGGCCGCTTCTGTTAGGGGTCGCCACAGCAGATCATCTGTTTCCATCTCTTCCTGTTTTCTGCATCTTCTGTCACGCCAGCCACCTGCTGTCCTCCATCACCACTTCCATAAACCTCCTCTTTGGCCTTCCTCTTTTCCTCTTCCCTGGCAGCTCCATATTCAGTATCCTTCCAATATACCCAGCATCTCTCCTCTGCAACATGTCCAAACCACTAACACAGCTGCACTGAAGGTGGTAAATTACATTTCTGTTGCACTTGACAAGAAGAAACATTGTGCATCATTCTATTGATCTGTCCAAAGTTTTCGACACAGTTGATCATGTTTTAAACTCTGGACTCTCGGAGCAAGCAGTCTTGGTTCTCAAACCACCTTACTAATAGGTCTCAGTGCATTAGATATGATGGTCTATGTTCTGATATTGTGTCCGTCTACAAGGGTGTACCTCAGGGCCCTGTATTAAGTCCATTTTTATTCACTATTTATATAAATAATCTAGGTCAAAATGCGTCAGATGCTAATTTTCATTTTCATGCTGATGACGCTGTTTTATACTGCTGTAAGAGAACTCTTGTACAGGCCATTGAATACTTGCAAAGTGCTTTTATTGTTGTTTAAAATACCCTTCTTCAGCTGAAACCAGTTCTCAATGCAGTTCCATTTAGAAGACCAAGCTTACTATGTTGTTTACCAACTGTAGGAATTGGCTACAAAATATCCCTTCAGTGGTCACTCTTTAGGGAAGTGAGACAGAGGAGGTTAACTCTTATAAATACCTGGTTATTTTGATTGATTACTCTCTCACTTTTAAGCCACATTTGCAGTACCTGGGGAAAAAGGCTGAGGCTAAAACTGGGTTTTTATTTTCAAATAAGTTTTTCTTGTAATGTAAAAAAAACGACGTCTTTCCTTCTACACTACCTATGTGTCTTTATCACGCAAAAAAGTGCTAGACAGTGCTCTTTGCATTCTCAGGACTTCTTTATATTCTCTGTCCCAAATGCCTGTACGAAAATTGGAAAAAGGGCATTTGTGTATTCTGCACTGTATGGAATATGTTTCAGAATGACTTGTAACTCAACGAATTAATCTCCTTAAATGCTTTTAAATCCAAAATGGAAGAATTAGAGGCAGATTCAATGTTTTTAATTTATCTGGTTATGCAGCTGACTCCTAGAAATTTCTCTTTTAAAATGTGAGTTCTCTATGATGTTTTTTTTTCCCTCTCCTTTTGCATTTTCTGTTTGTTACTGGTGTTTTATGCTGCTGCCTGTTTTGGCCAGGTCTCCCTTGAAAAGGAGATTCTTAATCTCAATGAGACTCTCTTGGTTAATTAAAGATTAAATAAAATAAATAAATTTTAAAAATATGCAATATTATTTGTACTGCGAAGGATTTTAATTTTCCAGCCAGCAATAATTTTGTCACAATGAGCATTTTGTTCAACATAGTAGATATCTCTTTTTGACAGGTGGCTTCACAAAAAACCCCAGCACCTCCATTAGTGACAAAGGAAGAGGATGAGGAAGAGGAGTCTCACTTCTCTGAGGGACAGTTGATACCAGAGAGCTCGCAGTCCTACTCTGACGATTCTGAAATTTCTGAGGAAATTATTCAAGAAGGTCAGAAAATACAATCCATTGATTGGAACTTTTCAGTTTTCTTGAGAAACATTGTGGGAAAATTGATTTCCAGTAGGTTGTTGCCTGGACGTCCAGTATATTTACAGGCAGTATTCATTTATCTAGGTTGAAGTGTTCCTGTCAGTTTTCTCTGTAGTGTTTTTTCCCCCACTCCCTGTTTACAAACCACTTGTTGTACTCTTCCTGTGTCTGGGCTTGTAGTGTGGCAAGCAAGCTGGTGCCGGACCAATTCACTTTCATGATCACACGTCAAACTGACCAGCATCCACAGAAATCTCTGTTGGGTTGGCAGGCAAACAAAACCTGTTTTTACACTTGTTTCACTTTCTTAAAGCGCAAATGAATAATGTTTTTTTTTTGTTATTTGTTTTTGTTTTCCCCTTCACAATGTTTTTCCACCAGAACAGCCATAAATATTGAATACTGCTGCCAATAATTTTAACACCAGGCTGGCCGACTTCATAAATGTTAATGATGACCTTGCTGAGGGAAGCCTTACATCATTTTCATCAGTTGTGTGAAGCTTTATATTTCTAGAGCTTCACACAACAGTAAATAATAAAAATAATCTTTTTATTATTTACTGTAATTTTCCCACTGAAAAAGTACACTTTTTGTACAAATCCGCTTTAAAGCAGAGCCCTTTGCCAATTGCAGTTCTATCACTCTGTTCTGTCTACACAAAAAGTCTTCCCGTCTTCATTGCTTTCTGCTTTTAATAAGTTTTCAGCTCAAATTCTAACACTTATCTCCTGTCCCTCTCCTGTCTCGCTCGTCTCATTCCAGATGTCAAGGAGTTCCCAGTGGGGGAGGCCGATCAGAGTGATTTGACTCAGTCCGACAGCGACGACTGCATTGTTCCTGTTCAGCCCTCCGCAGGGAGGAAGGTTGGTGAACTGAGAGTGCGGAAAATCAGCAGCCCCCTTCTTACCTCCCATCTTTGGGGAGAAGCTTGGAGACAGGTGTAGTTGTTGCACAAGGGAAGAATAAAGAGAATGTATCAAGGTTGCTGGGATTGTGGTTTTGCTGCAGTAAATGCATGAAGACGAGCCAGGGAGCGTCTGGGAGTTCATCTACGGCCCTGGAAAATAAAGTTGAATTTTGTTTTTTTCTGTGGTGGCGTTTTTGCAAGTTGTTATTGTTTTTGTTGGCGATCAGATCAATTCTGGCACTGTGCACAAGCATGATGCTGTTCTTGAGTGCCTACCCTAATGAGTGTTGATTCAAGCTGTGCCAGGGCTCCTAAATTAGCACCAAGTGTTTCTGAGCAAGGTCAGTGTTAAATGGATCACACATACTATTTCGGTGTCTTTGTGCAGATGATGGCATTAAATCAGTTACAACTTAGTAATTACCGTATTATTATGCAATCACCAATTGCCACCACAGCCAGCCAGACAGCAGGCTTGTGCCTGGGAGCTCCAAATCTGTCTTCAGATGGCAGAGGAGGTGCAAAACACCACTAGAAAAAACTAACATTATGGTGATACATAGATACATAGGTGACATCAAAACTCAACCAAGGATGAGAACGTTTGAAAATATAACAAAACTCATATGTGGAAAGCAATAGGGAAAAAATGAAATAAGGGTGTGGCTGTGAGTTACGGAGACTCTGAAGGACATGGGGGGGGGGTAGATTGAGGTGGATTTTTTTGGGGGGGGGTGTTTCTCATTTGAACAACTTATCTCATTTGAATGACTTAGTGTCTCGTTTAAATGACTAAATATCTCGTT
>NC_079216.1:19109676-19129676 GCF_029633865.1 Lampris incognitus | reverse complement strand
AAATGTATTTCCTGATAACTTCCAACATTTTGTAGATGAACATAAAAACTGGCATCTGCAGACAATAATGTTCACATGTCAGTTTGCCTGAGCGGTAGAGGGACCTCCAGCCAGACGTCCTGATGCTGCACCTGCTAAATACACCGCATGCCAGACAAGGCCAGAGCCTGATGGACTCAGCGGTTGTACCGTTCACTTCACAAACAACCACTGAGTACTGCAGACCCCTGATGGAGGCTGCAGCAACCTTTACCATGTTAAAATCATTGCAAAGGTAACTTCATAGAAGTCAGTGACTTGTACGGTGTTAAATGACTGTGTAGTGGGATTCAACTCAAGTAAATTCAGTGAAGGCTAAAGTGTGTAAATATATATATATATATATATATATATATATATATATATAAAATCTCATCTCATCTCATCTCATCTCATCATCAGCCGCTTCTCCGGGGTCGGGTCGCGGTGGCAGCAAGCTAAGTAGGGCACTCCAGGCGTCCCTCTCCCCAGCAATACCCTCCAGCTCCTCCTGGGGGATCCCAAGGGGTTCCCAGGCCAGATTGGACATGGAGTCCCTCCAGCGAGTTCTGGGTCTACCCTGGGGTCTCCTCTCAGTTGGACGTGCCCTGAAAACCTCCAAAGGAAGGCACCCAGGAGGCATCCTAATCACATGCCCGAACCACCTCAACTGGCTCCTTTTGAAGTGAAGGAACAGCGGCTCTACTCTGAGCTCCCTCCTGATGTCCGAGCTCCTCACCCTATCTCTAAGGCTGAGCCCAGACACCCTACGGAGGAAACCCATTTCAGCCACTTGTATCTCACCCTTTGGGTCACTACCCAAAGCTCATAACCATAGATGGGGGTTGGAACGAAGATTGACTGTTAAATTGAGAGCAGTATGTGTATATATATATATATATATATATATATATATATATATATATATATATATATATACACACATACTGCGGCCTGTGGCCCATTCCTTCCATATATATTCATGGGGGCAGCGATGTGGTCTGCCAGTTAAAATTCAGCAGTACAACAAATCTGGGGGCGCCACATAATCGTGATTGTCTTCCTGGTGCCTTAGCAGGGCAAACTAGGAAAGGGTGGAAAAAAACCTTTGCCTTCCTGAAGTACTTCAACAAAACATGAATTCAGTGAAGCCCAAATTTAAAATTTCTGAAATGTTGAGTCTACAGTGGCTATTGAAGGCCCACAGGAACATCCAAGCGCACAAATCTCAACCTGGCAACCGCATAATTTTAATAGCACTGGTGCATACTAGTGATGGATGCAGCCTCTGTCTGCAGCTATAGCACAACAAGTCAACATTTCTACCTATTTGACCTTGTTAGGGCCATTATCCTGTGGCCAATTCCTTCCACATCAGTGCCAATATGGATGTGTGAGTTAAGAGCTTGTAGTCTGCAACGGCAGTCCAAGGTAATGTGGCACTACTGTCAGTCCTGTAGAAAAGTTCAGCCATTCAGAGGTAATGTATTTCTTTGAGTCAACTTAGTCAGGACTGCATTGAATTGTAGAATGTGGCCCAATATTGAACAATTAGATTATTCAGTTAGGACAATAAAAGGCAAAGCCTCAAATAGGATAAAATCTGATATGAGGGCCACATTTTGTAGCATTGCTTCACTAACACAAGTTTCACATCGGTGTGCTAGGTCTGGTCGTCACTTGTTCTCCCACTTGAATCGACACTGACAAGCAAACATCATGCTTCTCGCACACCCCTGATGTGCTTTGCTTGATCCATAATAATGTTTTACCTTGTAGCATTGCCATAAGGATTGTTTTAGACACCTGAACGTTATTGTAGTAAACGAAGTTACCACTTAATCCAACTTGTTATAGTTCTTTGAACTTAACCTACATGAAGTCGTTTCACTTGTCCAAACTTTAAATGTTAACCTTAACCTGCTGAAGCAGTCAATTCCCATTATGGGTTGTGTGTGTTATGGCAAGCTCCATACTCTCTGTTATTATGTGCCTTTGAAGACCTCCCAGTTAATAAAGGTCCTTGAAGGGCTTGGGGTAGTTAAACATCAGATAATCCATGTAATAAAAGTCATAGGCCTTCTGCCTCTCTGTGGAGTTCAGCTGTGCAAAGTAGCTCTGAGTGATTTTGAAGGAAGTCCTCTCTGCGAGAGGATTCCTGTCTTTGAAATCCGGGAAGGTCAGGTTGCTCGGGGCACCAATACTCCACAACAGGAAGTTGGCGTCTTCCTTTAGGCTCTCGAACTTCCCAATGAAGTTGTACTGGAGAAGACAGGGGTTACACAGCTGACTGACCGGCTCCCAGTGGATGTCCATCCCCACGGGGCGACGCACATCCAGCAGGTACTGGACAAACTCCCTGAAGGTGACCCCAGCACCAGTCCGCAAGGCAGCGCGTGTGGCATTGGCCCGATACCTGGAGATGATTGGGCGTCCAAAGACAGGGTGGTAGTATGAATTGGGGCTCTCAAACTTGTCACGGAAGGCGGAGACCAGCCGCTCAAAGGGCTCCCGCACAAAGAGGACCTTGGTGTAGGAGCGAAGTCTCTCGGCGATGCCAGAGTGGTCGTAGCTCTCCAGGCGCCGAAGGTGGTTGGCGTAGTGGGCTGCGTCGTGGGGGATGTTGTGGGTGGAGGTGGCACTACCGCCCAGGACCATCAACACCCGTTTCCAGTTGGAGCAGCCGGCCTTGGGCACCTCGCAATAGAGCAGCCTGGACCTGTCCTCTACATAAACCCGTGACACCTGGCGGCGTGACACGAGCTGCTCGGTGACGCTGGGCCGGTATTTGGAGCAGACCTCCCTCAGCAGTTGACGTCGGCTCTCCTGTGTCTGGGCCAGGCTCTGCTGCTGCTGCCCCTCCTCACCAGCAGGGGCGCTAGAGCTGGCAAAACTACTCTTAAGAAGCAGTTTCCTATGGCGTTTGGTGACAGGCTGTTTGGAGTCTACAACTTGGTCTTCAGAGGCTGATGGAGGGCGGTCGGTCAGCTGCTGGATGGCAGGAGGGTATTGGTGGAGTTGAGGGCTAGAGGGGGTGTACTGCAACTCTGGTGTTACATCTGGGCTGTCACTCTGGTCTGGACTGAGTCCCTCCACCATTGGGGTGTCTGTATCCAAATCCTAAAACACAACGACAGTGACTAGATCAAATTATGTAAAGATGCTATAGAAAAACAGAGAAAGCAGACAGAATAATGATTTCCACCAAGTTGAAGATTTTTTTTCCTGCAACAATTCACATAAAAACGCTTGACCATTACACTCATTATTTAAGATTATACAGACTGGAAAAAAAGGCATTTTGTTAAAAAAAATTTTTTAATCGCCTACTCTACTTTAAAAAGCACAGCTAATTTTAAAACACAGATAGATAATATCCACAAAAAATTAGGACAATGAAGCAGCAAAGCAGGTCACTGTTATGTCATGTTATTATGCAAACCCCATTTCCAATGAAGTTGGGATGTTGTGTAAAACGTAAATAAAAACAGAATACAATGATTTGCAAATCCTTTTCGACCTACATTCAAGTTGAATACACTACAAAGACAAGATATTTAATGTTCAAACTGATAAACTTTATTGGGGTTTTTTTGTTGCAAATATTCACTCATTTTGGATTTGATGCCTGCAACACATTCCAAAGAAGCTGGGATAGGGGCATGTTCACCACTGTGTTACATCACCTTTCCTTTTAACAACACTCAACAAGCGTTTGGGAACTGAGGACACTAATTGTTGAAGCTTTGTAGGTGGAATTCTTTCCATTCTTGCTTGATGTACAACAGTGGTATTCACTAATTTTCTTAGGGGAGCCACTTAGTATGAGTAAGACTATTCCTCAAAGAGCCACAGAGGTTGCAGATATAACTCGGGTGTTTTTTTTTATCATCACTCTCAAGATATTTACCATCTTTGTGTATGTTTATAAAAAATATAGTACAATGCTTTCCATCCTTCCATCTCTTTTTATTCTCCATTAATAATTACATTGCATTATTAAAAGATATAATACTTGTTTGTGAGTTTGTAAGGCTGGGAGTGGAACCCATCTAATGTATGCATGTACATATGCAATTATACATAAGCATTATCAACATAAAAAAAGTCCACAAAAATGTATATATTGGCTAGCTATGCCTAGCGAAAATCCAAGCGATCTCGTAAGTGGCGTTGGTCGGTTTCTCGGCAACAGAGACTGATCTCGCCATCATTCTTTGCTGCTCATTCAGAGTCAGTGTCAACTGTTTAATTTTATTAGTCCTCAGGTTGCTACCTGGTGGGTACAACATGTTGTACTTGGCATCAAAAGCACTAAAGTGGCGTTCAAGGTTAGACCGTTTACAATTGGCACTAGTCTTTTGGCAAATTAGGCAGAATGGAGCGGATTCGTAATACACAAAGAAAAACTCATCAGTCCGTGTATCCTGAAATGTTCAGTGTTCGTCCCGAACTGACCGCACCTGTTTCTTTGCTGGTGCAGCATCCGTGGCTTCTCGGCCAAACTGATCCGCATTTCCTCCCCCCGTTCTTTCCTCACGTTGCTCTTTCTCCTCGGGCCTGTTTCTAACTCCATCGCCATCAGCTAATGAAGAAGCTTTTTTCTAATAATAAATCTGTCCATTTTGAGAGGGGTGGAGGTCGAGACAATATTTGATATAACCTTATGTGCTAAACTTGCAAAACATTTTGCAAACACAAAGCTACACAAATAGGCTATACGTCTACCCATGATCCCACGCTGTTACGTAGCCTACGTTCTTTGACGTATCTTCAGTATGCTGCCATCTGCTGGATAATTCATTTCAATGTGCTAAGACAGGACACAAACGGAACCTGTAGAAGTTATAGCTATGTTGTTATTGTTATCAGTGGCTCTATATGAGGCGCAAAACAAAGTCTCACGAGCCGCATGCGGCTCGCGAACCGCATAAAGAGTAACACTGATGTACGACTTCAGTTGCTCAACAGTCCGGGGTCTCCGTTGTCGTATTTTGCGCTTCATAATGCGCCACACATTTTCAATGGGAGACAGGTCTGGACTGCAGGCAGGCCAGTCTAGTACCCCACTCTTTTACTACGAAGCCACGCTGTTGCAACACGTGCAGAATGTGGCTTGGCATTGTCTTGCTGAAATAAGCAGGGACGTCCCTGAAAAAGATGTCGCTTGGATGGCAGCATATGTTGCTCCAAAACCTGTATGTACCTTTCAGCATTAATGGTGCCTTCACAGATGTGCAAGCTACCCATGATGCCATGAGCACTAACACACCCCCATACCATCACAGATGCTGGCTTTTGAACTTTGCGCTGATAACAATCTGGATGGTCCTTTCCTCTTTAGCCCGGAGGACACGACGTCCATGATTTCCAAAAACAATTTGAAATGTGGACTCGTCAGACCACAGCACACTTTTCCACTTTGCGTCAGTCCATCTCAGATGAGCTCGGGCCCAGAGAAGCCGGCGTCGTTTCTGGGTGTTGTGGATATATGGCTTCCGCTTTGCATGGTAGAGTTTTAACTTGCACTTGTAGATGTAGAGACGAACTGTGTTAACTGACGATGGTTTTCCCAAGTGCTCCTGAGCCCACGTGGTAATATCCTTTACAGAATGATGTCGGTTTTTAATGCAGTGCCGCCTGAGGGATCGGAGGTCACGGGCATTCAATGTTGGTTTTCGGCCTTGCCGCTTACGTGCAGAGATTTCTCCGGATTCTCTGAATCTTTTGATGATATTATGGACTGTAGATGATGAAAATCCCTAAATTCCTTGCAATTGTACGTTGGGAAACTTTGTTCTTAAACTGTTGGACAATTGGTCACGCAGTTGTTCACAAAGTGGTGAACCTCGCCCCATCCTTGCTTGTGAACGACTGAGCCTTTCGGGGATGCTCCTTTTATACCCAATCATGACACTCACCTGTTTCCAATTAACCTGTTCACCTGTGGAATGTTCCAAACAGGTGGTTTTTGAGCATTCCTCAACTCTCCCAGTCTTTAGTTGCCCCTGTCCCAGCTTCTTTGGAACATGTTGCAGGCATCAAATTCAAAATGAGTGAATATTTGCAAAAAACAACAAAGTTTATCAGTTTGAACATTAAATATCTTGTCTTTGTAGTGTATTCAATTCAATATGGGTCGAAAATGATTTGCAAATCATCGTATTCTATTTTTATTCACGTTTTACACAACGTCCAAACTTAATTGGAATTGGGGTTTGTACATCAGGGGTTCTCAAACGTATTATTCATAGGTCCACATATGATTTTTATTCAAGATCAGAGGTCCGGAACGATTGGCGATGACAAAATAACATTTAATCAACTCACGTATAACTTTTGTTTTAAGTTATCACTCATATGATGTTCTGCAAACACCCGCGCCTACTGAGCCTCTGATTAGCTCTAAACCTAATGAAACTTGCTGGTAGGGTGCTCGTTACTGTCATTTATGGTCACGATAGTTCCCTCTGCTTTAAAGAGGGTCAGCTCAGTTCGTCCCTCCCCCCCGCACGAAGTGAAGATAACGTTACTCACTCCTCCCCCATTCTAGTATTTGGCCAATTAACCTACTCTTCACATCCGGCTTCCCACCCGCAGACACGGCCAATTGTGTCTAGAGATGCCCGACCAAGCCGGAGGTAACACGGGGATTCGAACCGCCGATTCCCGTGTTGGTAGGCAACAGAATAGACCGCTACGCTACCTGGGCGCCAAGATTGCAGTACTCCGTTTGACGACAACTACGCTCGTTACGTTACCGTAAGTGCAATAAAAACTTCGCACCACCCCAAAGCAAATCCTCCGGCGTAAGGTTAATGCGTGGACTCGGCAGCAACACCACACAAAATAGAAAACTTCACACTCTATTGTATTCATAACACGAGGTATGGGCTGGGTCCGGACTGACTTGCGGACCTCGGTCCGGACTTTGAGAAGCCCTGTTATACATAAACACACTCATGTACACCTGAATGTGCATAAATGTTTAATTTTTGGAGCTTGGTAACGGAGAGTAGAATGACATGCAGTATTACAAATTGTCCACTAGGTGGTAGCATGCCACTGTGATTGGGCACGGTTCACTTGACAGGGCTGTCGTTTAGTTTACCTTCTGAACTGGCCAACGAGGAGCCACCACAAAGTTTCCACCTGCAAATGACAGAGAATTACAAAAAGTAAGAGGAAAACATCAGGTAAAGCCACAAAAAATTAACAACAAAAGAAACATTGCTCAAAAGCAAGTCTACAACACAGACATTTTAATAAAATGCTCTGTATTGTGTTGAATATTCTGTTTTCTTCAGATCTTCGTTCCAGCACCCAGGACTAGAGTTCAGCTTTGGCATACTTTTTGAGGGCGTACGCCGGCTCATACAGGGTTAAAAGGTCTGAAATGTATTGATCAATCTCCCAAAAAATCTTCCGTGAAATCTAAAAATCCACTCCAAGCCTAACGGGTAACAGCCGAAGAGAGGTCAGAATCAGAGAGAGGTGATTACATCTGTTCGTGCCAGTTAAAATGTTTGCTGTTGCAGTTTGATCAAGATGGAGGCGTGAATGAGTCTTTTGACCCGATGCCAGGATAAATACAGTGGTCTTGACATGAAGGGATGAAAGCATTTCTCCAGTACTTTTCTCCTCAGCTTACTCGGTTGGGATAATAGATAGATAGATAGATAGATAGATAGATAGATAGATAGATAGATAGATAGATAGATAGATAGATAGATAGATAGATAGATAGATAGACACACGTTGGAGATTGTTCCCAATTGACAAGAAACATTGCACACTTTCTTTACTTGTGCAATAAGATCCAGTCCCCATCACACATGGTCCTCTTAATACAAAAGGTGCGTCAGTCACTAGATAGGGTCAGGAGATTATTTTCAGGAATCAGGAACACTGTCATTTCACGTCATGCACTTGCGTACATGAAATGAGACGAAACGCCGTTTCCCCCAGCCTACAGCAGTACAACACAAAGACAAAAACACACCCCAAAACTACAAGAACACACACATCCAAACTAACACACATCCAAACTAATACATATCGAAACTAAACAAAAAACGAATGCCAGCCAGGATGACTGTCGGAACCATCGGTCTGTATGGGTTAGCAGTTAACTTAGCCTGCCCCACTTCCGCATCCTGTCAGACCGCCCTCGGCGTTTCCTCCTCGGGCACAGCTCCAGGCAGGGGCCGTGGTCTCCGGGCCCACCGGACGAAGCAGACCAAGCTCTCCCAGCCAGACACCCTCGACACACCTCCCCGCAGTTCTCACGACGACATCAAAAACACCACGGTCAACGCCAGGAGAGGCCGCCGCCAGACCGCCCTCGGTGTTCTCGGAACTGCGGTCTGCGTGGGCTAGCAGTTAGCTTAGCCTATCCCGCCGACCCGGTGCGAGCTCTCCCAGCCATCAAACGAAAACACTTAGACGCAAATGGGAATTCGCGCCGTCATCGAAAGACGGGTAAATTTTGACTGTTAAATCAGCAGTAGCCTGGAGATTTGAGACGCCGGCTTGTGTCTGGAGAGTCGCTGGTTAGAGAATAAGACCAACTGGACATTTGTGTGGAAACAAGCGTTTATAAAATCACTATCCTTTCAATAGCTGGGTTAATGGTGTCCTTGAGCAAGGCATTGGAGCATCAGTTGCACCAGTGGAGCTGCTGTGCGTGGCAGCTGAAGACTGGGGCTGTACTGGGAAGCTCCCAGTAGCTGCTGACATATATAACAACTACTGGCAGTTGTGTGAATGCGAGAAACTGTGTGACCGAGAAGCGTTGCTGGGGAAGCGTGTGTTAGATCTCAGGTGGATTTCCCTGGATAAATACAAGTCTGAAAACACACGAGTGTCCCTGTGGACATTCATCTACATGCTAAATGCGACAGCGCCATTGTTCGCTGCATTAAAGTGCCGGGCAGCAGCAGGATCCGTTTGTCCAGCCAAGCTGAAAATATTCTGGTGAGGCGGTGGCCCCACAGGCCTGGAGGAGGAGGGATGGTGTGTATTACAGATGATGTGGCTGGGAGAGTACTGGAGATTAGGTTTTGATAGAGAGGCCAGGTCCGAGTGACTGAGTGTGTCTGTGTGTGTGTCTGTGTGCACATCCACGCATGCATCTATCTACTTGTGTATGTGCCTGCGTGTCTTTCTTTATGTGACTGTGTTTACGTGCATATCTGTGTGTGTGTGTGCATGTCTGTGTGCACCTCCACACATGCATCTGTCTACTTGTGGTATCTTGTGTATGTGCCTGCGTGTCTCTCTTTATGTGACCGTGTTTGCACACATATGTGTGTTTGTGTGTGTGTGTGTGTGTGACAAAGGGCCAGAATGATGGTGTGGAGGAGAGCAGTGTAATAAAGGAAATGCCCTTCCCATAAGGCTCTGAAGCCCCTTCTCTACCTCAGCAAATCCTCTGTTTCATGGGTCCCCGATGCCAGAATATTTTCAGGACCATCAGGAATATTCGGTGTGCTGTCCCTCCGGGGTGCTGCGGCCTTGACCCTTGCACCCTCATTGATTGCCTGTGTAGCACCTAATGTAGGAATTGCAGCTAATTGTGCCGTTGTGTTCACTGCTGGTTTCTCTGGGTCAGGTTGTCAGCTGAATACCTATAACGTACTTGTTCTAGCAAGGCTTTAAGCCTTCATTTTCTACCGTACAACCTCCTGGAGTGATTTAGCGCGCCTTCACTCACAACGGCAGGATTATACTCGAGGAAAAAAAAAAAGTCAAAACAGTGTAAATTAGGAGAGAAATCGTTGCGAGGCAAGGCAAGAGGCAAGGACATCCGTAAGCGCCACGTCAGCAGAATCCGCAGCCTCCCTGCTCATTTGGGCTGAATTGCATTATTTGTCACATACCCGCCGTAACTAACTGCAAAAGCTAAAAAGTCTGCATGAGAAACAATGTGTCATTTACTGAGTTGACTGAATAAATTATTTGAGTTGTTTTTACCCAGAAAGCATTCTGGGTAATTAGACGGAAACATAGCTAAAAGTTGGGAGGCTAAGTTTTTAAAACATGAAATATAGTGTTAATTATGGCTGGTTGTTGTTCTTTAAAATATTTATGACGACATTTTGCCTTTGATTTTGTCTCCCTCTGTTTGTAAAAAAGAAAGAAAAAAAGCACACTGACTAATCTTCCTCCTCGGTCATTTGCACACTTGGGCAGATTGCTCGAGTCCGAGATTGTTTGTGTAATTGATTCTACCAAACCATGGTGTGTTTGTGTGACGCTTCACATGCTATCACTGTCACTATGCTATCGCATGCTACCACTGTCACTATGCTATCACATGCTATCACTGTCAATCATTGACGCGTCCACGGCGCGCTACCAGCTACTTAAAAGCCGGAACAAGGAAACAGCGTACGCAGTTTATTGGCTTGTTTGCAGTCACGTGATTCTGATGACACGCGAGATTCAGGTGGCGGGCAGGAAGTGAAAAGCAGAATGGACGAGATGGAGCTAGTTTAGCCCGAACTGTGCTAGTTTAGACGATATTATGAGAGAAAGGTATAAACAGGAAGTAAGATATGTTGGACATGAGTCTTATGTTATGAAGAGTGATTTTTATTTGACGAAGTGGTCACTGCACACACGCGCGTTATCCGACACCGCTCCTCTCCATCGCAGACGACGATTCGCGAGCCATTTTTTCCGGCGTTTTCGGTCAATTTCTTGCATCCCCCCCCCCCCCCCCATGAACAACAACTTTTGGTACGCAATAAAACCTCCTTGTGGTTTCACAGTTAATGACAGCAAACAGGCATTTCGAAAGTTTGCGATAGTGCCTTCTATGTAGAAAATCACTTCCTGCCCTCCATCGGTAGTTCGTGGCGTCATATGCAAACAACCATAAGGTGAACAACCTGCCAGAGATTTTTTTCCCCCAACCACGCTGCAGGAACTCTGCCCTCTGATTGGTTAAGGTTAGGGTTAGCCAATCAGTTATTTCGTCACAGGGAAGTTTGGTCTTTTTTTTGTTTTGTTTTGGATTTTTCCCCATTTTTCTCCCCAGTTGTATCCGGCCAATTACCCCACTCCCGGTCCCGTCCCGGTCGCTGCTCCACCCCCTCTGCCGATCCGGGGAGGGCTGCAGACTACCACATGTCTCCTCCGATACATGTGGAGTCACCAGCCGCTTCTTTACACCTGACAGTGAAGAGTTTCACCAGGGGGACGTAGCGCGTGGGAGGATCACGCTATTCCCCCGAGTTCCCCCTCTCCCCTGAACAAGCCGACCAGAGGAGGCGCTAGTGCAGTGACCAGGACACATACCCACATCCGGCTTCCCACCCGCAGACACGGCCAATTGCGTCTGTAGGAGTCTGATCTAAAGTTGGTTGTAAAAACGCTACACATACTGCCCGATCCGTACCGGAAACCCGACTTGTTCTACTCATGTGCCATGTAGTTATTGTTGGCTCGCGCAGGCGCAAGGTAGGCGTTGTTAGAGTTAGGTTGAGGAACAGCCTGGGTATGTTGTACGCAGCCATGTTACACAATATTCAATGGAATCAGAACCAGAATCAAGGCGCAATGCTCGAAGCAGACGTCCTCTGAGAACACGGGTGCGCGGTGGTGAGATGTGTTGTTTTCTGCAATACTTGGGAGCGCATTCACACGCAGCAGCAAGGAGACTCAACCCTGATGCAGTCAAAAGACATCAAATGATGGATACATACTTGGAGAAGAAATTGTATGTGTGCGTGACTGACAGCCCAACCAAATATAGGTTATCAGTAGCAGCTCACTTCCTCAAATCCTCAAATTTAGACCAGATTGCATTCATTAGCAACGCTAGTGCAGTTTACATGGAGCTGACCCAAGACCCCCCCCCCTCCCTTTAAGGGAACTGCTTCAGGGCTTTTTTTACACCTAGTATGTTTGACGTGTCTATTTTAGACCACAGAGCGTTGACTTAATGCCGGGATCAGACTACACGATATTTTTGTCTTTCACGATGGTCACCGTGTCAGATTAGCCAATCATAGTGACACAAATTCTTGCCGTGTCTTGGCCGGGAGACTACAAATATGACCCCGACCAATCACCGGTTGCTGCCTTTCACTATCTTGCGCGAGTTCATAGGTCATCGAGGAGGGTCAAGAAATTTCAATCATGGCTACAGAAACGCTATGTGTGTCCCGAAGAAAATAAAGAAAATAAAGAAAAAACGATTCTGGTTGCTGTTACGGTTAGTGCTACTGGGGAATGATAGCCTAGCATAGCTTAACCGGCTACTCACCGTGTTGCTGAACTCGGTGAGTAGCCGGCCATCTTAGCGTAGAAATAGCGGAGCATTGCTACTCCGCTATTACTCTCCAACATTTAGCCCATCTTTTTTTGACTCTGTCATGGTCCTCCCTCCCTCGAGGAAACGTCTAAAAGACCTGCAGGGGTATTGTTGTCACTGCTCAACGAACCTTTCCTCGGTGTCGTCCTTCCACCTGACAGCAGCAAAAGCAGCGCCGCTTTCTCTTTGTCATGTTTACGTACGTGCGCCAGAGAGCACTCTGTCATCCTATTGGTCAACGTCAAGGGCCACGTCGTAGGAGACGTCAGACTCAAATACAAACAAATGTGACGCGCCAGACATTTCGTCGGGGTGTCGTGGGGCGCCGCATCGCTGTTCGTCGATTATGTCAAACTACACGACGTAAAGACGCTCGTTCATAATCGGGCCCGACGCTGGGAATTTGTCGACGAGGACAAAATCGTGTCAAAATCAGCCTGAATTCGTGTAGTCTGATCCCGGCGTAAGTTTGGTTCGTTTGGCCATACGTGACCGCAACAATCGCATTCGGGTGCGGACCAAAACAATGAGACCGAGCCCACTGAGGGGAAGGTGGTCTTTGGTACACTCCCAATCTAATTATGCCCCTTTTCCATTACATGGCACCGGCTCAACTCGACTCGCTTCAGTGTCGTTTTCCATTTAACAGTACCTCGTCAGTGTAGCTGGATTTTCGGCTCTCCATTTTTTCAGTTTCAAAATGTACTTTTAAGATAACTCCGCTTCGACCGCTTCGGTATTTAGAAATGCCGGGTGATATCCATGGTGATACCCATGCGCGCATTGATGACGCAAGGACGCGTTTCTCTGACCAATCAGAGGTCTGCTTTGATTTTGGTACCCGCTCCAGTTTTTTTGGAACCTCGACAAAGGTGCTACCAGAAAATTGGTAACAGTTACCAAAATATCGGTACTTTCCAGTAATGGAAAACGAAAAAAAGGGCGAGTCGAGTTGAGCCGGTACCATGTAGTGGAAAAGGGGCATAACTCGACTGCCGTTCCTTTGCCGGCGGAAAGCAATTTGACCTAATTCAAGGACTCGCTACGCATTAAATGGTATCAACTCCCTGTGAATAGGTGGCGTATGATGCTGTAGGCGCTCATTAGAGCGCACCTTCTGCGGAGGAGTCTGGAGACGGCACATCTCCGTCTAATTACATGCAGCCGCGCTGTTTTCCGAGATGCTGCCTTGATTCATTGCCGGTCTGCACAACCCTGGATTGTAAACCAAAAATGATCCAACTTAAAGAAGGTATGGAAACGATGGATCTAATTACTGGTTGCACTGTAGCATTGTAACATTACCTACCAACTATTCACACCATATAAGTACAAAGACAAAAATCCTCTGAAAGAGGCCATGGACCCTCATACAGGGACCATGGGGGTGCCTGGGTGAGGGTCCCTGGCCTAATAATGTGTGATTACTTGGTGCTGCATGAACATTTAAGGGCCACTGTGTAAACTCATGCTAGCAGGCTTTTCAGTGTGGCATTTGAGTTGTTGCCCACCTCACGGATGTGGCACACAGGAAAAACAGAAAGCCCACAACATCACTGACGGCGCTCAACAGGAGGCGAATGACACCCTGAATAACACCAGCAGTGTTGCAGAAGCTGAAAAAGGAATTTTACACACACACACGCACACTAAAGTATGTATAGACAAGTCAACACACAAACACACTTATTAAAACATACACAGGCGCAAAAAGCACACAACCACACATGAACTCAAAGTCACATGCAAACACATGAGTGCATGCTCTCAGACAATACACAAAGTCACACGGACGCAGATACAAGAGGGCTTTACAGAGTACTCCAACTACTACTGTATGTGTGCACATAGAGTGTGTTTACACAAAGCTGCATACACATTAACATACAAAATCTTACACTGCCATACACACAAATACATGTGCACAGTCTTTCGTGCACACACACACACACACACACACACACACACACACACACACACACACACACACACACACACACACACACACACACACACACACACACACACACAGTAAGAAGGAAAGCGACAGGCTCCTGCAGAGTGGCCCTGCTCATGGTTTATGTGGCGGGGTAATGGGAGATCCAGATGGCCTCCCAGCAGCGGTTCCAGGATCATCTTGACACTGAAGGTTAGCAGGATCCTGGGCTGGCCTGCCAACAGCTTGCTACAAGTTGCCATCTTCTTCCTCAATACGCAGTTATTTATCCACTGGTGCAAGGCACTCGAATGCACGAGAATAAAAAGCACAGAGAGGGCGCTACTGATGTCACATTTCCACCCCCTTTTGCACAATTCACCTTTCTTTTGTCCCAAAGCTCAAAAAACACGTTTTTTAAAGGTGTTTGTATAATTTCTACCTGAATGCTTTACCTGTATCGTTCAAGACCGTCAACAAATCAAAATAACAGTGTGATCTGGCGCCTCCACAAGCAAGCAAGATACCCAGCCAGCACGTCTGCAGACATCTGCTGTTTTCTAACACCTTCAGTAGATGTCAGTTTGCAGCGTTTGTTGAAGGTCGTGAGTGCAAACCAAGACTTTGGGCCGTGGCATCGGTGTCCTTCATGTAACAACAAAAACAACTTAGCCAGGCCAGGTCCCGTGTTTTTCAAACGCAGAAGTCTGGAGAACGGGTGAGTCATTTACAACCTCTAGCACATTGCAACCCCTTCTGCTAGTTACGTCATGTTGCTGGGAGGCAGCAGTTTAACAGGTTGCAGCTTTAACGTGGCTTCTTGCACTGTTTAAATCTCCACTCCATGACTGGGGTGGAGCAGGTTATCTTGTGTTTAAAAGGTGAACTCGGTAAAAGATCACAGTTTTTGCCTGATATCATCAGGTCAGTCTGATGTTGTCCCTAGGGAAAATAAACTATTGTAGCGAATTCGGGAGGAGATTCCGCAGCCGGGACGCGATCCGGGTCTCCCGCACCACGGGCGACTACGTTAACCAGTCAACTAAAGGTCCCGATCCATTAGCCAAGAGCTAGCAAGTCTAGTCATCCGTGATCATTACACTAACCCCCCCTCCTTCGTGAGGCGCTTCCCCGCGCTTCAGCATATCAGCTCCCTCACGCCTCTGCGCGCACACGCTTCCGATGGCCTCGCGGTCTCACCATCCCACTTCTGACACCTCTCTACTCTACTACTACTACTACTACTACCCCTACTACTACTACTATTGCTTTCGGCTGCTCCCGCTAGGGGTCGCCACAGCGGATCATCCGTTTCCATCTCTTCCTGTTCTCTGCATCTTCCTCTGTCACACCAGCTACCTGCATGTCCTCCCTCACCACATCCATAAACCTCCCCTTTGGCCTTCCTCTTTTCCTCTTCCCTGGCAGCTCCATATTCAGCATCCTTCTCCCAATATACCAAGCATCTCTCCCCCACACATGTCCAAGCCATCTCAATCTTGCCTCTCTTGCGTTGGCCATTGATTTGTTAAATTCATTAGTGTGTCCCAACTGCAAAGCTGTGGTTTCCTTTGTCACTATCCAGCATCACGAATACACGGACTATCTCTGCTTAGCAAGTTGCATCGCTGCACATAATAATGATGATAATAAACTTTATTTATATCGCACCTTTCTAAACAACGTTACAAGGTGCCTGTTTCAAGCATCTCGTGACTGTGATGCTTTAAAATTAGAGCCACTTGTTATGCCTGCACACTGGGTCATCAGTGCTGCTTTCCTTTCCTTTGTCACTATCCAGCATCACGAATACACGGACTATCTCTGCTTAGCAAGTTGCATCGCTGCAAATAATAATGATAATAGGGTCCGTGGTGGTGTAGCGGTCTAAGCATCGGCTTTGTGTCGATGCAGTTGCCTACTGGGGACTGGGGTTCGCGCCCCGGTCTCGTCAGATCCGACTATGGCCGGACTCGATGAAGCAGCAATCATTGGCAACGCTGTCTTCGGGAGGGGGGCGAAGTCGGCTTGTGTTCGTCACGTGAATGCGTCTCTGTGTGTGTCGGAAAAAACAGTGGTTCGGCCTGGAGTCGCCTTGTCACGAAAGCGGGGAGGCGTCTCCTTCGAGACCGCCGGCCGGAGAGATGCAGTTGGCGAACGCATGCAGTACGAGGGTGGGTGTTTCAATTAAAATAGGGATCGATTGGCCACTAAATTGGGAGAAAAATCCGAAATAATTTTTTGGAAATAATAATGATAATAAACTTTATTTATATCGCACCTTTCTAAAGAACGTTACAAGGTGCCTGTTCCAAGCATCACGTGACTGTGATGCTTGAAAATTAGAGCCACGTGTTATGTCTGCACACTGGGTCATCAGTGCTGCATGTGGGTTAGCACTGTTCTATTGCGCTGCCATCAGTATATGCTGCCCTTATGGTTGCTCTTGAATCGATTGGTTGAGTCTGCTGTAAGGGTTTTTTGAAATGGAGAGTCAAACGAACGTTGAGTTGACGCTGATACTGAGTCATGGCCCGTTGGCCAAGGGCTAGCGAGTCCGTGGTCTTTACACCATATTTAGCGACTTTATTCCCAAATATGTAACCCTGTGCACTTCTAGGTGAGGATACAGTACGCACAAAGGGAGGCGGGTACACAAATAGTCAACTGACACAAGTTAACAGGAGCTGACGATGGTGAAATAAGGGTGGGTGTGCTACTTGATGCCTAAGCAGAGCCGAGAGAAGCAGATGTCCGTCCTGAGGTGACGGCTCAGGTGGTGAGGCGGGACAGCGTTCTCCCAGATTTGCCAGGCTTGTTTTTCTTTGGTTTCCTGCCCCTGATCCTGCAGTCATCTTTTTCCATTTCACCTGTTGTTCGTCGGTCCCCCCCGCAGCGTTGACGCCGCCACCGATCGTTTCCTCCGAAGCCACGGCTCGGGACAGGTGTTTGTCTCGTCCGCATCTGATTCCGGTGAGGTCGGATTTCATTTATACGTGCAGCTGAAGGCTTTCCCGAGTCTCCAAAACCCTGGTTTGAAATGAAGCTGTCTGAACTTTCAGTCATGAAATGTTCTTCTTCTGATCTACTCACGCGCCATACTTCAATTTATCACAGTTACGATTAGTTTAGCTGCAAATTTGATTTTTTTTGTTTGTTTGTTGCCCCTTTTTCTCCTCAGTTGTACTTGCCCAATTACCCCACTCTTCCGAGCCGTCCTGGTCACTGCCCCACCCCCTCTGCCAATCCGGGGTGGGGCTGCAGACTACCACATGCCTCCTCCGATACATGTGGAGTCGCCAGCCGCTTCTTTTCACCTGACAGTGAAGAGTTTTACCAGGGCGACGTAGCGCGTGGGAGGATCACGCTATTCCCCACAGCCCCCCCCCCCCAACAGGCGCCCCGACCGACTAGAGGAGGCGCTAGTGCAGCGACCAGGAGACATAACTACATCGGGCTTACCACCCGCAGACACGGCCAATTGTGTCTGCAGGGACCAAGCCGGAGGTAACACGGGGATTCGAACCGCCGATCCCCGTGTTGGTAGAACGGAATAGACCGCCACGCCACCCCGGACGCCCTGCAAATGTTTTATTTGAGGTTGCTGGCCATTCAGTCCCTCAGTGTATTTCTGCTGGATGGCAGGGTGTCCCTCTTGGGGAGCTAAGGTAAAGATGCTATACAAGAAAGCAACCACACACATGCTTTAACTGACCAACAGTTCACCTCTTCATCCATCCATCCATCCATCCATCCATTCATCATCCGAACCGCTTATCCTGCTCTCAGGGTCGCGGGGATGCTGTAGCCTATCCCAGCAGTCACTGGGTGGCAGGCGGGGAGACACCCTGGACAGGCCGCCAGGCCATCATACACTCGCAATTTAGTACGGCCGACTCACCTGACCTACATGTCTTCGGACTGTGGGAGGAAACCGGAACCCCCGTGGAAACCCACGCAGACACGAGGAGAACATGCAAACTTCACACAGAGGACGACCCGGGACGACACCCAAGGTCGGACTGCTCCGGGGCTCGAACCCAGGACCTTCTTGCTGTGAGGCGAGCGCGCTAACCACTGCGCCACCGTGCCGCCCCCCTGTCTAACTCAATGCAGTTTAATAGAATCGTACGTTGGTGTAACGTAGGTTAAACAACGCTAAGGCCCTTTCAGCAAAACACAAAACCATCATAAAAATACACTTTATTTTTATTAGTGTTGGTTGTTGGAGTTTGTAGGAATCTACAACTGCGTACATCGGTGTGCAGACAGCAGTGTCTTGTTACAACAGTTGTGCGGAACAAACCTTTACCTGTTTTTAGGAGAGATGTGACTCGGTGGCTTCAAATCTGCACCTGCCTTTTGACACCGTTTCTTTCTCTCTCTCACTGAGTAGTTTTTAAAGTCTGCACCTGTTCCTCTCTCTCATCCTCCCCCGCCCCCCCTTGTTCTCTCTCTCTCTCCCATCATCTCTCAGCTGAAATCCGCAAAAAATGCAAACCTCATCTTCCATTTACAAGTCAGAGCCTAAATTGAGCCCCCCCCCCCCTCTCTTTCTACGGACAGGTCATCTAGGTCTGTTAGTGTCAACGCTGTGACAGCCTGGGCTGCTGGGTGACGGAGTTGACATGCAGGGGGTCCGGGCTGACAGCGGGCCCCTGTCAGTGCAGTCACTATGACCTACGCTGAGGTTGTCTGGGATCGATTACATGCCAGATCCTGCTGCTCGTGACGGATTGAGCTCCAACACTGGAGCCAACTCAAGCTGACTACCCCTGCGTGCGTGCGTGCGTGTGTGTGCGTGTGTGTATGTTTCTGAGTGGCCCCATGTATGTTTGTGAGTCGGTTTGCGCAATTGTTTTGCAAGTTTGTGTGTGTTGAACATTTGTGTGCATGTGTCACTGCGTGTGTGCATGTGTGTGCGTGTGTTTGTGTGACAGAGTGAAGACGAATCTCCTCTTATGCACTGTCAAAGTGCCAGATCCGACCTGCCATTTCTCTGCTGTCTTGCTCGCTTGTACACAGCATGACTTTGACTCGGTCTGCGCTGTCAGTCTGCCAGTCATTGATCTCTGCATCGAGTCATTCATCTCGGTGCGCACGAATCTAAGGTTGAATGGGTAACAGCGGATGTATCCTGAGAGGCAATGCGCCACACCAGGGGGAGTGGAGTTAGTGTGTTGTATTTCGGTGACATTTTTAAGCCACCACAGATGATGGGGTAGGTTGGTGACAGCTGACACTCCATTGCAGCCAGTCCAAAAAGTTCACGGACGGCTCTCTTGGTTTGTTGAAATAGGAGCGGAGTGCCGCCTCTGAAACAGGGACTGAATCACTTCAACAACAACATAATATGGGGGCATTGATCTCACACTGGGTAGTTGCACTGGTTAGAATGAATGTTTTTATTGGGTCAAACAGATAAAGAAAGAAACAACTATGTATCTAGTCAACCACTGCATCTGCACTACACCATGTCATGGACAGGTGAGAAACCAAAATCTGCTCAAAAAAAATGCAACTCCGGGGGGCGTCCCGGTAGCCAATATTTTTTTCCGAAGATGAATCGGGAAAATTCCCGCCCTCAGGCGCTAGGATTGGCCAGATCTGCCTGTCAGTCAACTTTCCGGATTCATCCTAGGAAAAAATATTCGCTTACCGTACACACAGTTAGGTTGGCAGTTAGCTTGGTTGCAAAGTGGCTAATGGCTAACAGCTAGATAG